>NC_141035.1:50500000-50512500 GCF_052040795.2 Danio rerio
ATTTTTTTAATTTCCCAATTATTTATTTTTATTTATTATTATTATTATTATTATTATTATTATTATTATTATTATTATTATTAGTAGTAGTAGTAGTAGTAGTAGAGGTAGTAATGGTAGTCATCGTCGTATTAGTTGTAGTAGTAGTAGTCGTCGTAGTAATAGTCATAGTTGTCGTCATCATAGTTGTCGTCATAGTAGTAGTAGTTGTGGTCATAGTAGTCATAGTAGTGGTTGTTGTAGTAGTAGTCGTCGTGGTAGTAATTGTAGTCAACAGCGTAGTAGTAGTCAGTTATCGTCATCATCGTTGTAGTAGTAGTAGTCATAGTCGTCGTCATTATGGTTGTAGTAGCAGTAATCATCATTGTTGTTATAATAGTTGTCATAGTAGTAGTCAGTTATCTTCATCATCGTTGTCTTAGTAGTCATAGTCTTCGTCATTATGGTTGTAGTAGTAGTAATAGTCATTGTTGTTGTAATGGTTGTCGTAGTTGTCATCGTCGTCATAGTAGTAGTCAGTTATCGTCATCATCGTTGTCATAGTAGTAGTCATAGTCGTCGTCATTATGGTTGTAGAAGTAGTAATGGTCATTGTTGTTGTAATTGTTGTCGTAGTTGTTATCGTCGTCGTAGTAGTAGTAGTCAGTTATCGTCATCATCGTTGTCGTAGTAGTAGTAGTAGGAATAGTCGTCAACATTATAGTTGTAGTAGTAGTAATCGTCACTGTTGTTGTAATAATTGTCGTAGTCATCATCGTCGTCGTCATCATAGTTGTCGTCGTAATAGTTGTAGTATTAGTCATCGTAGTATTTGTAGTCATATTTGTCGTCATCATAGTTGTCGTAGTAGTTGTCGTCATAATAATAGTCGTTGTAGTGGTTGTTGTAGTAGTAGTAGTCGTCGTCGTAATAGTTGTAGTCGTAGTAGTCATTGTCGTAGTAGTAGTTATAATAGTAGTAGTCGTCATCATTGTCGTAGTAGTAATAGTAATCATCGTAGTAGTAGTAGTCGTCGTCGTAGTAGTTGTGGTCATAGTCGTCATCGTAGTATTAGTGATGGCCGTAGTTGTCGTAGTGGTAGTAATGATGATAATAATAATAATATCAGTGTAAACTGGACTCTTGATTTGTTCATTGTTTTAGAAGAGCTAGAGTCATTTTCTGCATAATCGAGTCTTCTGTATCGCTTTATATAAGATGTACATTTATTTGTACTTCATACAATATTTTATTTTTCTGTATTGTTCTAGAGTGAGTATCAGACAAAGGTGTTGAGGACAGGTTTACTGATGAGTAGGACAGGTTTACGCTGATCTTTGAGTTTTCCGTCAGCTGACTGTAGTAATGCTCTGACCTTTGTGTTGCTCCTCTGGGGAATTTATAGATTGTTTTAATGTTTACTTGTGTTTTAGGTCTGTCTGTATATACAGTTGAAGATGCAGTTATTGACCGTCCTGTGTGAACATATTACTCCAGATATTTCCTAAGTTCAGGGATTTATTTTTGCACCCTTATTTCTACTTCTGGATAAAGTCTTATATGTGTAGTTTGGCTGGAATCAAACTGAAAAGAATATAATGTAGCATAACACACAACACAACACAACACATTATAACATGCTATAATATAATATAATATAATATAATTCTATTTAATATAATATAATATAATATAATGTAATTCTATTTAATATAATATGTTTGTTTACATAATCATATATGTAAACGTGTGTGTATATATATATATATATATATATATATATATATTTATTTAATATAATTTAATTTTTATTTAATACAATACAATTTATGTGTGTGTATTCCTGAATACTCAGCTCACGGCTCATGTCTGTGTGTGATTTATCAGTGTCTGTTGTATCTACTGTACACACTGATTAAGAGTAATCTAATGATAAACATACTGTTTGTATGTTTGTGTGTGTGTGTGTGTGTGTGTGTGTGTGTGTGTGTGTGTGTGTGTGTGTGTGTGTGTGTGTGTAGTAGATAATAGTGTGTGTGTTGTAGGACGGGCTCTGTGCTGTTGATCATTTGGTATTCTGGTTATCCTGCTCACATGACACACACACACACAGACCGACAGACACGCATGGACAAGCAGATATGCAGACGGACACACACACTGCACCCACAATCAGACAGATATATTTAATCCTCTGACCTAATAGAAGACTCTGTTTGACCACATTCCCATAATGATATCTCTATAACTGTGTGTTCTCATAATTGATGTAGTGTGTAAACACGAGCACATGCATGTAACCGTGTGCAGGTGTGTGTGATTCAGCTAAAGCGAGACTGTGATGAACATCTGATCTGTCAATAAACTACAGCAGCTTCAGTTACTCTAGAGGAAAACTGCTGACCTCAGCTTCATAATAACACTAATGACAGCACACACACACACACACACACACACACACACACACACACACACACCACAGGACTGAAGTCTTTAAAGCAGGGTTATATATCAACTCACCGTTTTCATACACACACACACTTGTCCTGTCTGTGTGTGATTTATCAGTGTCTGCTGTATCTACTGTACACATTGATTATTACTGTAGTGTGTGTGTGTGTGTGTGTGTGTGTGTGTGTGTGTGTGTAAAATAGAGTGTGTGTTGTAAGTTGGGCTTTGAGCTGTTGGTAACTGGTGATCATTTGTGCTCTAGTTACTCTGCTCACATGACACACACATGCACGCACGCTCGCTCGCTCGCTCGCTCTCTCTCTCTTGCACACACATACTCACACACACCTTTACAGTAACACTAACAGTAATACACAATCATGCCCACTCACAGTAACACACACTGACACACACAAACTCAAGATCACACATACACGCATAAGCACACACACATACACTCACACACACTCACAGTAACACACACTTACAGTAACACTCACAGTAATACACACACTAAGATACGTACTCGCACTAATATACACTCTCATATCAAGACACACTCAGTCATGAATACACACACATACATACACACACACACACACACACACACACACACACACACACACACACACACACACACACACACACTCACTCACTCTCACGCACATACATAAATGCACACACATACATTCACACACTCACAGTAACACACACTTACAGTAATACACACACACACACACACACACTAAGATACGTACTCCCACTAATACACACACTCATACCAAGACACACTCACTCACTCTCATGCACACACATACACACATAAATGCACACACGTACACTCACACACACTCACAGTAATACACACACACACACACACACACTAAGATACATACTCACACTATTACACACACTCATACCAAAACACACTCACTCACACACTCTCATGCGCACACACATACACACATAAATGCACACACGTACACTCACACACACTCACAGTAATACACACACAGACACACACACACTAAGATACATACTCACACTAATACACACTCATACCAAGACACACTCACTCACTCACTCTCATGCACACACATAAATGCACACACATACACACACAAACACTTTCACATATACACTCTCAAATGCACACACATTTAACACACACTGCAGTAACATTAATAAGTGTATTTTTATCATGTGTGTATTGCTTGTTTTTTTTAATTTAATGCAGCCATGATTGTTTAAAATTGTTTATATTATTATTATGATTAATATTATTTAGTAATATAATTAATGAATTAATTTAATAATACTACAAATATTTTCTCTCTCTCTCTGTGTGTGTTTTTGTGTGTGTCTGTGTGTGTCTGTGTGTGTGTGTGTGTGTGTGTGTGTGTGTGTGTTCCAGGGTTTGTGGTGGGTCAGTGTGGTCTGTATCAGACTATAGCGATGCTGCTGGTGGCGTATTTCATCATCAGTATGACGGTTCTGTCTGTCTGCGCCATTTCCACCAATGGAGCGCTGGACGCTGGAGGAGCCTACTGTATCCTCACTGCAGTGTTAATCTGTGTTATCTTTATATTCCTGCAGATGTTAGGTAACCATACACTGATTTTAAAGAATATAAATTTAATGTAATCTTAATGCAATAAAAAGTTTAGATTATATCACCATAAATGTGTCAGAAAAGTAATCTAAGCGTAATTTAAAGGTTAAGTTGAAAAGTCAGGTTACGTTACTATAAATCTGTAAGAAGTAGTCTAAATGTAATCCAAAAGTAGTCATTTTATGTTAATATAAAATAAGTCAAATAAGTCTGTTTTTTTTGGTAATCCGAAATAAGTCTGATTACTTAACATAAATGTGTAATGAAAGTAATCTAAATGCAATCCAAAAGTCAGACTAAGTCACCATAAATGTGTCAGAAAAGTAATCTAAATGGTGTTTAAAAGCAGGCAGATTAAATTACTATAAACCTGTAATAAGTAATCTAAAAATGTAATCCAAAAGTAGTGAGTTTATGTTCTTATGTATGTGTATTAAAAGTAATCTAAATGTAATCTAAAAGTCGTCGGATTACGTTATTATAAATGTGTAAAAAGTAATCTAATAACTTTTGGATTACATTTAGATTACTTTTATTACATAAACATAGTAACATAAACTCAGTACTCTTGGACTACATTTAGATTACTTTCATTATAACGTAATCTAAATGTAGTCCAAAAGTACCCAGTTTATTTACTATACATTCATCACACATTTAGTCTAAAAGTTGTCAGATTACATTTTATAAATGTGTAATAAAAGTAATCTAAATGTAATTCAAAATAAGTCTGATTACTTTACATAAATGTATATTAAAGTAATCTAAATGTAATCCAAAATAAGTCTGATTAATAAACATAAATGTGTAATAAAAGTAATCAAAATGTAATCCAAAATAAGTCTGATTACTTTACATAAATGTATCAGAAAAGTAATCTAAATGTATTACAAAAGTCAGATTAAGTCACCATAAATGTTTCAGAAAAGTAATCTAAATGGAATTTAAAAGTAGTCGGATTACATTACTATTAATCTGTAATAAGTCATCTAAAAATTAAATCCAAAAGTAGTGAGTTTATGTTACCGTGTATATGTAATAAAAGTAATCTAAATGTAATCTAAAAGTTGCCAGATTACATTATTATAAATGTGTATTTTTATTATAGCGTAATCCAAATGTAGTCCAAAAGTAGCCAGTTTATGTTACTATAAATGCATTATAAAAGTAATCTAAATATAATCCAAAAGTAATCAACTACATCACAATAAATGTGTAATATTACATTACTTTTATTACACATTAACGATTATGTAATATGACAAATATTTGGATTACATTTAGATTACTTTTATTACACATTAATCGTAATCTAAATGTAATGCAAAAAATATGTCATATTAAGTTACAATAAATATGTGATAAAGTCTAAAGGTAGTTAAATAAAATTACCGTTAATGTGTAAAAAAGTTATCTAAATGTAAACCATTAATCAGATTACATTACCATTAATGTGTAGTAAAAGTAATCTAAATGTTGTCCAATAGAAGCCAGATTACCTGATATAAATGTATACTAAAAGTAATCTATATGTAATCCAAAAGTCAGATTAAGTTAACATAAATTTGTAATAAAAGTAATCTAAATTGAGTTAAAAAGTAGTCAGATTACATTACTATTAGTCGCTTATCTAAAGTAATCTAAAACTGTAATCCAAAAGTAGTTAGATTATGGTATTAGGTATATGCAATAACATTTATCTAAATGTGGTTTTGAAGGAAGTCAGATTATTTTAGTACAGATGTGTAATAAAAGTAATCTAAAATGTAATCCGAAAGTTGTCAGATTACCTTACTCTAAATGTGATATAAAAGCAATATAAAATGTAATCCAAAAGTAGTCAGATTATGTCACTATTTATTTGGAATAAAGTAATCTAAAATGTAATCCACAATAGTCATATTACATTACTATAAATATGAAATAAAAGTAATCTAAATGTAGTCCAAAAGTTGTCAGATTACATCCCCAAAAATATGTAGTAAAAGCAATCTTAATCTAATCCAAATATAGTCAGACTGTCTAATCTAAATGTAGTTTAAAGTCATCTGATTATGTTACTATAAATCTGTAATAAGTAATCTAAAATGTAATCCAAAAGTAGTCAGATTTTTACTATGAGTGTGTAATAAAAGTAATGCAAAAGTAGTCAGGTTACATCGCTATAAATGAGTAATTAAAGTAATCTAAATGTAGTCCAAAAGTAGTCCGATTACATTACTGTAAATAAGTAATAAATAAGTAATCTAAATGTAATCCAAAAGAAGTTAGTTTATTTCACCATGAATGTAATCTAAATGTTTAGACAAATCCATATGTTGTGTTAAAAATGTGCTTTAATTTTAATTGAATAAATCAGTCAACCCATTTTTTGACCCAACATTGCATTACAATAACCCAGCATTTTTTTAGAGTTAGCCCATGATTAATTATATTTTTTTATAACGCATGAATGTGATTGATGTGTATCTCTTTATGAATATATACTCTGATGTGTTTGTACATGTTTAATTGTGTTATTTTTTATATCTATCACCTATTTGTGGATGCTCTTGAATGAATTATGGATCTATCTATCATTCTTGGTCAATGTTGTTTGTGTTTAATAAGAGCTGTGTTCAGACATGATCAGTCGAGCTCTCGGGCCGGAGTTCGGCGGCAGCATCGGCATCATGTTTTTCCTGGCAAATGTGTGCGGCAGCGCCCTCTATGTGCTGGGGCTGGTGGAGGCCGTGCTCACCACATTCGGCCTTCCTGATGGTACGTCTGCTCTCCATACACTATATTTAATGCCAAAATATTAGAACTAAACACCACAAATAAATGTTACAAAATAATTCGACTTTGTAGAATAAGCAAATTCCGCAATTTGCTTATTCTGCGAAGTCGAATAATTTTGTTACATTTTTTTTTGTAATAAATTACTTTTATTACACCTTCATGGTAATGTAACCTCACAACTGTATTTTAATATTAATGCATTATTATTATTTTTTTTATTTAGACTTTACCATAAATCTGTAATAAATGTAATCTACATGAAATCCAAAAGTAATCAGATTACTTTAACATAAATGAGTAGTAAAGGTAATCTAAATGTAGTTTAAAAGTAGTCAGAATGTTGCTATAAATGTATAATAGTAATCTAAATGTAATCCAAATTTAGTCAGATTATGTTACTATGAGTGTGTAATAAAAGTAATCTAAATGTAATCCAAAAAGTAGTCAGATTACGTTACTATAATGTGTAATAAAGGTAATCTAAATGTAATCCAAAAAGTAGTCATTACATTACTATAAAGTGTAACAAAAGTAATGTAAATGTAATCCAAAAAGTAGTTGGATTACTATAATGTGTAATTAAGGTAATCTAAATGTAATCCAAAAAGTGGTCTGATTGCATTATTCTAAATGTGTATTAAAAGTAATCTAAATGTAGTCTAAAAGTAGTCTGATTACATTACTATAACTGTGTAATAAAAGTAATCTAATTGTAACCTCACTACTTTTGGATTACATTAATATAATATGTAAAAATAAGTAATCTAAATGTAATCCAAAAAGTGGTCTGATTACATTATTCTAATTGTTTAATAAAAGTAATCTAAATGTACTCTAAAAGTAGTCTGGTTGCATTACTATAATTGTGTAATAAAAGTAATGTAATTGTAATCCAAAAGTAGGCAGGTTACATTGACATGAATGTGTAATGAATGTAATCTAAATGTAATCCAGTCAGATTGGCACCATAAATTCATAATAAGAGTAATCTAAATGTAATCCAAAAGTAGTCAGATTACAATACCATAAATATGTTATAAAAGTAATCTAAAAGTTACCATAGCATTAACATTAATCTGTTTTAGGTTCGTCTGTGTACAGATTTTGCCATACTTATGAGGGCTTAATTGTCCCCTTATATAGTGAGATTTAAAAACAACCCATTAGTGTTGACATTTCACTAATCCTCACTTATTAAGTGCTTATAAAAACACGAAATGAGATGGTTATTTAAATAAAACATTTGAGGCCCATGTAATGTCTTCACTAATATAGTAGAAAGAGTTTGTGTGTGTGTGTGTGTGTGTGTGTGTGTGTGTGTGTGTGTGTGTGTGTGTGTGTGTGTGTGTGTGTGTGTGTGTGTGTGTGTGTGTGTGTGTGTGTGTGTGTGTGTGTGTGTGTGTGTGTGTGTGTGTGTGTGAGATGATAACACACTATATGAGCTCAGTTAGTGTATCAGAAACACATGATCAGTGAATCCTCTGCATCAGTGGTTTTCTTTCATCTCTTGATGAAACACACACACACACACACACACACACACACATTCAGGTCATGGGTTTAGATCCTAGAGCAAACACTGGAGCTTGTCCCTGAATGAAAGAAAACCCCTTTGGAGGAAACTGTGTCAAATGCATTAATTAAATGAAATTTAGTAGAAAAACAATGTAAGACGAACATGAATAATGCAAACCGCTATAAACGAGTGTGTTGTTTTAATGCAGAATATTTGACAACTCTGTGGACGAGTGTAATCTTTAAGAGTGTATCTGTTTATAATTAGATCTTTACTTCGATTATTATATTTCTGCAAAATAGAAAAGAAAGTTAATAAATGAAACATTATTGGAGGGTTTTTTTGTGCACTGAAATGCAATTTCAGTTTTTCTACTTCCAAAATTTACTATAAGTTTCCCAATTAAATAATTTTAAATGTAAATCCTGCACTAGTATATTTAATTTATATCAGTGTTTTCAGTACAGTTTTGTGTCGATTGTTTAATGACTTAAAATGAAAAAACAGAATGTGAATAAAGCAATTATAAATCTTTGTAATATTTTTTTCGGTCAATATTAAATTAATGAAAGAACAAAATAATAGTAATTTGTTATCTGTTGCTTTGAGTAATTTAACACTGGTTTTATAAAATAGTTATTATAGTTCTATACCATATTCTTCTCTTTATATCTTTTTTACTTAATACTCATTTATTACAGGTTTTATTTTATAAAATTTGTCATTTTTATTTTGTCACATTTATTTTATTTTATTTCTATGTTTTATTGATAAAACGATAAAAACACCCAAATCAATACACTACAATATATTGCACTACAATAAATACCTCAACTTGGTCATATTCTGGAACAATAGGATATATGGTAATTGTTCACAGTTTATTATTGTCTATTTATTCAATTTATCTTGTACTATATTAGTTAATTGTTTAGTTTATGTCTAGTGTGTGTCATATTTTGTTTTTAAATTGCACATTGGAGTATGGGAGAAACGCAATTTCAGTCTGCTGTGTAATGTACTGTTGCATGGTTTGATTGACAATAAAGTTCACTTGACTTGACTATATTACATATAAACTACCATACATTAAAAAAAAAACCTATGACAGAACAACCGAACGGCAGAACACAGAGGGACAAATGCACATTAAAGCAAAATATAATTTAGCTGGTCGGGTAATGCATAAATGAAAGCAATTATAAAGTAATGTTGTATCACCAGAAAAATGCATTATCCTGACTACAGTGTTATTGTCAAACAATAGTTTGGGCTCATTATTAAGAATATTATAGATTATGAATTGTAAATATCAATTACACTCATTCTTTAATTACTGTGTTGTTGAAAGGGGTTATATTTTATTTTTATATGTCTTTTTAGTTATTTAATTTAATTTTATATAATTGTATTTGTGTCATTTTATTTTATGTATATTATTTGTTCTTATTTTTTTGTATTATATTTTAATTGTGACCTATATTATTTCTATTTATTTGATATGTTTTGGTTATTCTTATTTTTATTGTGTTTGATTTATGTTTATATTATTTGTATATATATCGTTTATATATAAATATATATATATATATATATATATATATATATATATATATATATATGTGTGTAAATGTGTGTGTGTGTGTGTGTGTGTGTGTGTGTATATATATATATATATATATATATATATATATATATATATATATATATATATATATATATATATATATATATATATATATATATATATATATATATATATGTGTGTGTGTGTGTGTGTGTGTGTGTGTGTGTATATATAAATTATATATATATACAAATAATATAAACATAAATCAAATACAATAAAAATAAGAATAAATAAAATATATCAAATAAATTAAATAAATAGAAATAATGTATATGTATATATGTATATATATATATGTATGTATTTGTATATATGTATGTATGTATGTATGTGTGTAAATGTATTATATATATATATAAAATTTATATATATATATATATATATATATATATATATATATATATATATATATATATATATATATATATATATATATATATATATATTAATTTTAATTTTTGCTTTTATATATTTTATTATTTTAATGTAATTTATTTCATTTATATATATATATATATTTTTATTATTTATAATTTTTTTAAATTTATTTATTTTGTTCAAATTTTTATTGTATTATATATATATATATATATATATATATATATATATATATATATATATATATATTTAATTACATTTTGTAGTTTTAAATTTAATTTAGTTTTTATGTATGTTAATGTTCTTTTTTTAACACCAATGACTATAAATAAAAATTAATATATTATTTAGATTAAAAAAGTCATATAATATTTGTTTACGCCATCAGTGTCTATGAATAAATTAAATGTTTATTATATTATAAATGCTTTCTCTCCCTCTCCATCAGATGGTTCACTGTCCATGTCCCGCTCTGCAGTCCTCCCGGTCGGCTACTGGTGGTCACTGCTGTACGGGACGGTGATCCTGCTGCTGTGTGTGCTGGTGTGTCTGGTCGGAGCTCATATCTACGCTAAAGCCACCTTCCTGATCTTCATCATCGTGATGGTGGTTCTGGGCACCATCTTCATCAGCTTCTTCGCTGTGCCCTTCAGGACGGTCCAGCTGCCCGTCTCAAACTCCACCATCGGCCCCAGCAGAGCCAACTTCACTGGCTTCAAGCTGGACACGCTCACCGGGAACCTGCAGGGTAGTATATCCTACAATATACAGCTGAAGTCAGAATTATTAGCCCCCCTTTGAGTAATAATAATAGTTCTGACTTTTCCAACTGCATATATATATTTACGTTAATAGAAATGACACATTGAATGACATTTAACCTTATATATAGTTGTTTATTTAGCCGAGGAAACATTTAATATAGTAAACAACAACAACAACAAAACCCCAACAGAACCTCTATAGACGTCTTTACAAAATAAGAGTCTGTGTGAATTTATTTATTATTTATTTATTTTTACATCATGTGTGTGTAGCGGACTACACGCTGGACTACACCACTGAAGCGATGATGTCGTTTGCGACAGTGTTTGCCGTGATGTTTAACGGATGCACAGGAATCATGGCGGGATCCAACATGTCCGGTCAGTATATTATTACTGACTTTACTCTGCGTGTCCTGCAGTGACACACACATAATCACAATGTGTATACACAGCCACACACAATGTGTATATATACACACAAATATACACACTCTCACTTAATATGTATATATCACACTCTTATATACGTGCATACGCTCACCGGCCACTTTATTAGGTACACCTGTTCAACGTGGCATGGTTGTTGCTGCCAGACGGGCTGCTCTGAGTATTTCAGAAACTGCTGATCTACTGGGATTTTCACGCACAACCATCTCTAGGGTTTACAGAGAATGCTCCGACAAAGAGGAAATATCCAGTGAGCGGCAGTTCTGTGGGCGCAAATGCCTTGTTGATGAGGCCAGAGGTCAGAGGAGAATGGCCAGACTGGTTCCAGCTGATAGAAAGGCAACAGTAACTCAAATAAGCACTCGCTACAACCGAGCTCTGCAGAAGAGCATCTCTGAACACACAACACGGCCAACCTTGAGGCGGATGGGCTACAGCAGCAGAAGAGCACACCGGGTGCCGCTCCTGTCAGCTAAGAACAGGAAACTGAGGCTACAATTCACACAGACTCACCAAAACTGGACAATAGAAGATTGGAGAAACGTTGCTGCTCTGATGAGTCTCCATTTCTGCTGACACATTCGGATGCTCGGCTCACAATTTGGCCTCAACAACATGAAAGCGTGGATCATCCTGCCTTGTATCAGTGGTTCAGGCTAGTGGTGGTGGTGTAATGGTGTGGGGGAGATTTTCTTTGGGTCCATTAGTACCAATTGAGCATCAACGCCACAGCCTACCTGAGTATTGCTGCTCTACTAGCAAGGTGTACCTAATAAAGTGGCCGGTGAGTGTATGTGCATACACACCAATACACAGACATATATATATATATATATATATATATATATATATATATATATATATATATATATATATATATATATATATATATATACACACACACACACTTACACATGCTCACTCACATATAGACAGACA
>NC_141035.1:50517500-50565000 GCF_052040795.2 Danio rerio
TATTGTCCTTAAAATGGTGTTTAAAAAATTAAAAACTGCTGTTATTCTGGCTAAAATAAAACGAATAAGACTTTCTCCAGAAGAACAAATATTATCAGACATACTGTGAACATTTCCTTGCTCTGTCAAACATCATTTGGGAAATATTTAAAAAAAGAAAAATAATTTCAAAGGGGGCTGATAATTCTGATTGCAACTGTACATAAATGAAAACAGAAAATATGTAACAATAACCGTAAAAATATGACAAATTAAAGTAAAATAACAAAACTAATTGGAAAAAGGTAAACACATCTCATCACTTTAGAATCATAAGGTTTTATCTGACATTTTTGTTAAAATTGAGATTGACATATTCTTATGAAAAAACATCCCATAATGTAAATAAGTTGTCATTTAAAAAGTCATTTAAGACTTTTTATTCAAAAAACAAATGTTACACACATGCTGTTTGCTTTGAAATGCAAAAACTTTGAAGCTGAATATCTCAAAATCATTCAGAGCACAGATCGAACCCTGTAATTCCAAGGTGATGATTTAACTAAATTACTGAAAACTATTGCAAACTAAAATATTAAATGCAATAAAATAATAATAATAATAGTAATAACAAGTGTTATTGTTGATGTTGTTTATATTATTATTATTATTATTATTATTATTATTATTATATGTTGTTTTTAAATATTATTTTTAATACAAATACAAATAATTATTTTTATTGTTATTTTTGTTGTGGTTTACATTATTATTATTATTATTATTAATAATCATGTTATTGTTATTATTGTCCTGTTACTACTTTGCCTCCTCCTTCTCCTCCTCCTACTACTACTAATAACATTCATAATAATAATTCTTATTGTTTTCTTACTGCTCTTATTATTATAATTATTATTAGTATTAATAATTGTAGTTGTTATAATTGTTATTATTGTGTATTATTAAACAAATACAAATATATTTTGTTGTTGTTGTTGTTTATATCATTATTATTATTATCCTACTACTACTATAACAATAATGATATTGTTATTACAAATGCACATTTTTATTGTTATTGTGGATGTTGTTGTTTATATTATTATTATTAATAGTATTAATAAATTGTTTGTTATTATTATTATTATTATTGTTATTAATACAAGTGCAAATTATTTGTTTTTGTTGATGATCTTTATATTGTTTATATTACTATTATTATCTCTATATTATTATTATTATTATAGTGCTTTGTGTAATTAATATTATTAAAATATTATTGTGATTAGTGACTAATAATGTTTTTAAATATCAATAATTACACAATGCACAAAATACTAAGATTTTAATTAAAATTGCAATTTAAATCTATGCATGTGATGTGAAATGTGATTTATGCTAGACACTCCATCACATGAGAGAGAGAGAGAGAGAGAGGGAGGGAGGGAGGGAGGGATGGTTTAGGGTTTGATGAAGGGAATTCAATTACAAAAATGTGAGGGATTAAAAAACATATTTTGGTCATTATTAAAGCCATCGATCATCATCTCATCACTGTCATTCAACATACCTGGGAGAAAAATAAAAGATGAATAATTCAGCTGTGTGCGTGAAGCAGTGGCCAGCAGGCGGCGCTACTGCATCACACACGCGTTCAGTTCATTATAGTTATTTACTTATAAAGCACAAATAAACACAACAACGGTTGACCACTGTGCTGAACAATGAAGGCAAAAAGAAAATCAAATAGATAAAAAAATAATCTCAATAATAAATACAAAACACAGCAGACAGTGCATACAAAACCAGACAAGTGTTTATACTCTCACACACACACACACACACACACACACTCTCATGAAGGAGGATTTGAGGCTCGGCTGGTAAATCTGCAGGAATATTCAGAGTTTTAAAGGTCAGGAGTGGAGAAATCTGCTTCTCTTCATCTTGTGTAATAAAAGAGTTCATCGCTCTGTGGAAATCTGCTGTAGAAACTTTAAAACCGGCTCTTGGAGTTAAAACTGGGGGTTTGCTGAAGCCAGAGCGATCACTCATATTTAGATTAGATCAGCTGTTGCATATGAAATTGATTAGTTTAGATTCAGATATTTAGATTATTTAAATGAGATTTGATTAATTAGATTAGTTAGATACTATTAATAATTAAATAATATGTGAAATGTTGGATGGCATGGTGGCTCAGTGGTTAGCACTGTGGCCTCACAGCAAGAAGGTCGCTGGTTCGAGTCCTGTTCTGAGTAAGTTGTCATTCCTGTGTGGAGTTTGTATGTTCTCCCTGTGTTGACGTGGTTTGCTTCGGTTCCCGCCACAGTCCAAACACATGCGCTATAGGGGGATTGATGAACTAAATTAGCCTGTGTGTGTGTGTGAATATGAATATGTATGGGTGTTTCTCAGTCCTGGATTGCAGCAAGAAGGGCTTAGTCACATTATTTATCAGGGCTTGCCACAGCGGAATGAACCACCACTGTTCCAGTATATGTTTTACACAACGAATGCCCTTCCAGGTGCAACCCAGTACTGGGGAACACCCATACACACTCATTCACACACACACACACACACTATTTAGTAAATTTAGGAAAAAAAAACCCAAAAACTAAGATTTCATTAATTTATTTTCCAGCAGCTTATTTTTTATTTATTTATCAGGGGTCGCCACAGCGGAATGAACCATCAACTAGCATATGTTTTACGCAGAGCTAAATTAATCAGGGGGGAGTGTTTTATATATATATGAGAGAGAGAGAGGGAGGAGTAAAGAGTGTTTTGACGGGTGGTTTGTCAAGCCCACTCACTCATTATTGCCCGAGATGCATTATTGTGTTATAATTGACTGCATTAAGGCCCTGATCTGAGGTCAGTTTCTCTGCAGGATGAACAGTGAGAGTGTTGGAGGGCGAGAATAATGTTCATTGAGTTAAACACTCCTCAGAGAGAGAAGCTGGATCATTAGAGGAGGTCAATAATAACAACCCAGTTTACAACTCTTTCTCTCTCTATTTCTCTCCCTCTCTCTCTCTAACTCAAACTTGCTTTATTAGCAAACACCACATACAGTTGAAGTCAGAATTATTAGCCCTCCTGAATTTTAAGCCCTCCGTTTATTTCCCTTCCAATTTCTGTTTAACAGAGTTTCTTCAACACATCTCTAATCATAATATTTATAATAACTCATTTTTAATAACTGATTTATTTTATCTTCGTTATGATGACAGTAAATAATATTAGACTAGATTTTCTTCCAGACACTAGTATTCAGCTTAAAGCAACATGTAAAGGCTTCACTAGGGTAATTAGGGTAAAGTTAGGGTAATTAGGCAAGTCATTGTATAACAGTGGTTTATCCTGGAGACAATCCAAAACTAATATTGCTGAAGGGGGCTAATAATATTGACCTTAAAATGGGTTTAAAACAATTAAAAACTGCTTTTATTCCAGTCATAATAAAACAAACAAGAATTTCTCAAGAAGAAGAAATATTATATAAAAGATTTCAGTAAGATTTTGTTTGACCACACATGACCACCAGGTGACATTGACTATTTAAGGCTTTGTTTTCCTGTGTATGTTTTGAAAAATATATACCATATTTTTCTTACTTTTGACATTATTTGTGAAGTAGGTATCATATAATAAGGTATTATGGGAGGTTTGCTGGTATTTGACTTTACCAAACATTACAATACTAATTGTACATGTGGATTGCTGTAGCGAAGTAATGCTTTACAACTCTGAGTATACTTGTTGGAAATGAATAAATAACTGTTGCTCAATAATATCTATCAAAAATCAATCACCAGATATGGAAACTAGAAATATTAAGCTTTCTAACAATATATAGTTTGTCATTATTAAATTAGGATTTAATTGCAATATAGTGACAAACATAAGTGTCAGGTTAAGATTTTTCAGATATTTGGCCTAGAAATGAGACTACACTTTTTTACAGTGAATGCCTGGTTTTCTGGCCACACTAGTGTTTGGTTTTCTCCTTTTACTCCAGGTGTGTGTGTGTGTGTGTGTGTGTGTGTGTGTGTGTGTGTGTGTGTGTGTGTGTGTGTGTTGTGATGGGTTTATTAGAGCCGCAGTGATGCTTTAAAAGCATTAAAGTTGAAAAAAGAGTGAGTTTCTGATGGTCATTTACTGCTGTTAGAACTGAAGCTTAGACATTAATAAGCAGAATGGACAGTTTGCTTGTATGTGATTTAAATTTAGCCTCTAAAAACACTAAAATACAAATTTTACACGTGGATTGCTGTAGCAAAGTAATGCTTTACAACTCTGAGTATACTTGTCACAAATTAATTAATAACTGTTGCTCGGTAACATCTATCAATAATCAATCCCCAGATATTTAATCTAGAAATATTAAGCTTTCAAACAATATATAGTTTGTCAAGATTAGATTAGAATTCGAATGTGAAATGAGATAAAAACTCTAAATAAGGAACACATTTTTACATAAAACGCCCTGTTTTCTGACCACACTAGTGTTTAGTTTCCTCCATTTTACTCCAGACATGTTAAAGTGTGTGTGTTTGTGTGTTCAGATGTGTGTTTGGTGTTCTTTAAGGGGTTTATTAGAGTCCAGTGATGCTATTAAATAGATTGGTGTTGAGGGTCAATACAAAATTTAAAGTAGTATGGGAAGTTTGCTAATAGTTTGCTTAAATTAGCCTTTGAAAACATTAAAATACTAATTTTACATGTTGATTGCTGTAGCGAAGTAGTGATTTACAACCCTGAATATACTTTGAGTATACTTCTAAATGAATAAATAACTGTTGCTCAATATTATCCATCAATAACCAATCCCCAGATATGGAAACTACAAATATTAAGCTTTCAAACGATATATAATTTGTCATTATTAGATAGTGACATAAACAGAAGCGTTAGGTTTAGATTTTTTGATATTTGGACTAGAAACGCGACTACACATTTTTACTGCGACTGTTTTCTGACCACACTAGTGTTTGGTTTTCTCCATTTTACTCCAGACATGTTAAAGTTTGTGTGTTCAGATGTGTGTTTGGTGGTCTGTAAGGGGTTTATTAGAGCTGCAGTGATGCTATTAAAGGCATTGGAGTTGAAAAAGCAGAAGAAAAAGTGAGTGTCTGATGGTCATTTACTGCTGTCAGGACTGAACTCGACACAAAAGATGACTCTGAATGTGTTCATAAGCTGGAAGTCAATGGGTTGCAGTGTTTGTCTTTTGTGTTTGTGCAGGTTTGAGCTGGAGAAGATAAAAAAGAATGAATTGCGGGTGAATTATCACGCTTTTGTGATCCTGATGACGATCTTTGTGGAAAAGTTTGTGAAGACAAATTATTTGTTTTAAAATTCATTAAAGTTTTAAGGCTGTACAGTTGTTGAAAGTTAAATGTGTATAATTGCTGACCATATACAGTAAGGGCGCTTCCTGTTCTTGCGTATTTTTTTAAACAATATTAACCATATTTGTTCATACTTTTGGCAATATTTTTATAGTAGGCCTCACATTATAAAGTAGTATGGAAAATTTACTGGTATTTGATTTAAATTTAGCCTCTAAATACATTAAAATACTAATTTTACATGTGGATTGCTGTAGCGAAGTAATGATTTACCACTCTAATATTACTAGGCAATGTTATGTATTCTGGTAAGATGTATTTATAGTAAGATTTTGTTTGGCTGCAGTACCACACATGACCACCAGATGACATTGGTGACGATATAAGTGACCTTCCTTTTCCTGTGTGTCTTTTAAAGTAAATAAACCATATTTCTTCACATTTTTGACAATATTTGTAATGTAGGCAACGCATTATGAAGTAGTATGGACAGTTTGCTGGTATTTGATTTGAATTCACTCTCTAAAAAAATTTAAATACTGATAATGTGGATTGCTGTAGCAAAGTAATGCTTTACAACTCTGATATTACTGAGCAACTTTATTTTTTATAGTAAGATGCAATTATAAGAAGATTTTGTTTGGCTGCAGTACCACAAATGACCACCATGTGACATTGGTGACCATATAAGGGCGCTTCCTTTTCCTGTGTATATTTAAAAAAATAAATAAACCATATTTTTTTCATATTTTTGACAATATTTGTATAGTAGTCATCAAGTTGTAAAGCAGTTAAGGAAGTTTGTTGGTATTTGATTTGAATTTTAGCCTCTAAAAACATTGAAACACAAATTTTACATGTGGATTGCTGTAGCGAAGTAATACTTTACCACTGATATTAATGAGTAACATTATTTATTATAGGAATATTTATTTAAAGTAAGATTTTGTTTGGCTGCAATACCACAGATGACCACCAGGTGACATTGGTGACCATATAAAGGCTGATTTATACGCGTATGCTTTGGCGTTGACGCATAGCCCTTCGCCGTGGCCGTTGGTGTCACTGACGTGCACCTCTCAAAAAATGTAACTATACGTCGCAACAATGCGTAGCGCAAGCTCTGTGATTGGTCGGCTTGGTAGCGCTGATGAGTCTGGGCGGGACCGAGAGCCGTGGGAATGGCGCGAACCCAATGTAGGGAATGTTTACAAGTGTGAAGTCCCGTGAAGGAGCTCCGGATGGAAAGTTTTGTTTTGTGTTTACCTCATAGTTAAAGTTGTTGCACGTTCGCCGGTTCCTGCCTCAAAATGAGCGAGTTTTAGCCACTTTTACAGAAAAAACAAAACAGCAGCAAAGAAACTCGACACAGAGGAACATTTACACCTCACTGCCAACTAGCGTTTCGGAAGTGTTAATGCAGACAAACAGAGACAGCGCCCAGAAGTATAAATGCACAGCTACGGGTGTTGCATGCGCCGTGGGTTACGCCGGTCAATTGACGCTGAAGTATAAACCAGGCTTAAGGGTACTTTCTTTTCCTGTGTATGTTTGATAGAATATAAACTGTAATTTATTTATACTGATGACAAATTTGTAAAGTAGGCATCACAATATAAAGTAGTATAGGACGTTTGCTGGGATTCGACTTGAAATTAGCCTCTAAAAACATTAAAATACTAATTTTACATGTGGATTGCTGTAGCGAAGTAGTGATTTACAACCCTGAGTATACTTTGAGTATACTTGCAAATGAAAAAAGTAATGCTTTACAACTCCGATGTTACCGAGCAACATTATTTATTACAGTAAGATTTATTTATAGTACGATTTTGTTTGGCTGCAGTACCATAGATGACCACCAGGTGACCATATAAGTGACCTTTCTTTGAAAGTGTTTTAAAAAACATAAACCCTATTTTTTTTCATATTTTTGACCTTATTTGTGTAGTAGTCTTAAACTTATAAAGTAGTAAAGGAAGTTTGTTGGTATTTGATTAGAATTAAGCCTCTAAAAACATTAAAACACCAATTTTACATGTCGATTGCTGTAGCGAAGTAATGCTTTACCACTGGTATTGATGAGTAACATCATTTATTATAAATTTATAATTTTTTAAAAGTATTTTGTTCGTCTGCAGTACCACACATGACCATCAGGTGACATTGGTGGCCATATAAGGGTGCTTTCTTTTCCTGTGTATGATTAATAGAATATAAACCGTATGTATTTAATACTTGACAATATTCGTAAAGTAGGCCTCACATTATAAAGTATTATAGGAAGTTTGTTGGTATTTAATTTGAATTAAGCCTCTAAAAACATTAAAATACTAATTTTACATGTGGATTGCTGTAGCAAAGTAGTGCTTTACCAATGATAATAATGAGTGACATTAATTAAAGGAATATTTATTTAAAGTAAGATTTAATTTGCCTGCAGTACCACACATGACCATCAGGTCACATTGGTGACTATATAAGGGTGCTTCCTATTCCTGTGTATATTAATTCATTCAAAATCTATTCAACAATTCATTAAAGTAATAAGGTTGTACAGTTTTAAAAGTTACATTTGGTCACTATTGTGTACCCATTGTAATATTTAGAGCTTTAATTTTCTGATCATTTAATTCGTAATTTTGTCTTATTTTGTTATGCAAATGTACTTTTTATATTGTGATTGCATTGTTTTGTCTTGCACTTATTTAATTGCCAAAGAAACTTTTCTAATTTAGTTTTATATTATTTGTAATTTCAGTTAGAGGTATTTTTGATAGCAGTTAAACTAAAAAAAAAGAAATGTTTCCTTTCTAATTAGATTAAAAATGTATAGCTAAAATTAAATATGCCCTACTATTATAAAATGTAGTGTACTATTATAAACTGATTTTCTGATCATTTAATTTGTAATTTTGGCATATTTATTTTTTTATGTAAATGTGTACATTTTGTACACTTAATTTCACTGATTATATTTTTAAGTGTTTTTAGTTATAAAATTGAAGAATATAATAATTTCAAGAGTTGACACTCAGCTGATGATTGATTATGAAGCTTGTTTGGCGTGCTGTTCTGGGAGAGAGCCCTGAGCTCATAAGATCCTCGAGCCCGGGGCTCCCTCCCGTTTACAGGGCGAGAGGGGAGTTTGAGCTCAGGTAGATGTGGGGAACTCCCCTGCTGTAGTAGCTGATGAACAGATAGTGATCGCTCTTAAGAGAACTACTTACTAGGAGCATGTCTAAGGTGCTGATTTGGATTAGTCAATTAACTTCAGTTGCATGATTTTGGACTGTGGGATGATCCTGGGCGAAACCCACGTGAGCACGAGGAGAATGTGTAAACTCTGCACAGAAATGTTGACTGGCTTGGTAAGGACTAGAACCAGTGACGTTCTTGCTGTGAGGCAACAGTGCTAACCAATAGGCCATCGTGCCACCCATCTAGGAAAGGAGGAGGAGTAGGGGTGGAAGGGGGGATTCTTCAAAATGAAGATGGCTGGGATATGGAGCTGAGGGTATTTATAGTGGCAGGCACTTTTTTCCAGGGGTTTCAGTACAGCGTAACCGCTACTACGTCATCGAGTGGGCGTGGCCTATCTGTGAATTTGCATAGGTCACGGATCATGCGCAGATTGTGAAAACAGCCGTTTGATTCAGATACCTGTACGTATTCGCAGGGGTTTCGTGTCCAATGCCTTTTATATGCAGTACAAAATAGCTGTCCTGATCGCAGGTGTTTCATGTGAAGTCAGTGTATGTTATATTAAACAAATTGACTTAAGATACCTCTCAGGTTACACTAATACTGTTATAACTAAAGATACCTGTCCCGATCCTACGGCTTTTGTGTCAAATACTTTATATATCATATACAGTAGCATCAGATACCTGTCCTGATCTCAGGTGTTTCATGTATGATCACTTTTATATTATATACAGTAACATCAGATACCTGTCCTGATCCCAGGGGTTTCATGTATGATCACTTTTATATACAGTAACATCAGATACCTGTCCTGATCCCAGGGGTTTCATGTATGATCACTTTTATATTATATACAGTAACATCAGATACCTGTCCTGGTCCCAGGGGTTTCATGTATGATCACTTTTATATACAGTAACATCAGATACCTGTCCTGATCCCAGGGGTTTCATGTATGATCACTTTTATATTATATACAGTAACATCAGATACCTGTCCTGATCTCAGGTGTTTCATGTATGATCACTTTTATATTATATACAGTAACATCAGATACCTGTCCTGATCTCAGGTGTTTCATGTATGATCACTTTTATATTATATATGGTAACATCAGATACCTGTCCTGATCTCAGGTGTTTCATGTATGATCACTTTTATATACATTAACATCAAATACCTGTCCTGATCCCAGGGGTTTCATGTATGATCACTTTTATATTATATACAGTAACATCAGATACCTGTCCTGATCCCAGGGGTTTCATGTATGATCACTTTTATATTAAATACAGTAACATCAGATACCTGTCCTGATCTCAGGTGTTTCATGTATGATCACTTTTATATTATATACAGTAACATCAGATACCTGTCCTGATCTCAGGTGTTTCATGTATGATCACTTTTATATTATATACAGTAACATCAGATACCTGTCCTGATCTCAGGTGTTTCATGTATGATCACTTTTATATTATATATGGTAACATCAGATACCTGTCCTGATCTCAGGTGTTTCATGTATGATCACTTTTATATACAGTAACATCAGATACCTGTCCTGGTCCCAGGGGTTTCATGTATGATCACTTTTATATACAGTAACATCAGATACCTGTCCTGATCCCAGGGGTTTCATGTATGATCACTTTTATATTATATACAGTAACATCAGATACCTGTCCTGATCTCAGGTGTTTCATGTATGATCACTTTTATATTATATATGGTAACATCAGATACCTGTCCTGATCTCAGGTGTTTCATGTATGATCACTTTTATATACAGTAACATCAGATACCTGTCCTGGTCCCAGGGGTTTCATGTATGATCACTTTTATATACAGTAACATCAGATACCTGTCCTGATCCCAGGGGTTTCATGTATGATCACTTTTATATTATATACAGTAACATCAGATACCTGTCCTGATCTCAGGTGTTTCATGTATGATCACTTTTATATACATTAACATCAAATACCTGTCCTGATCCCAGGGGTTTCATGTATGATCACTTTTATATTATATACAGTAACATCAGATACCTGTCCTGATCTCAGGTGTTTCATGTATGATCACTTTTATATTATATATGGTAACATCAGATACCTGTCCTGATCTCAGGTATTTCATGTATGATCACTTTTATATTATATACAGTAACATCAGATACCTGTCCTGATCTCAGGTGTTTCATGTATGATCACTTTTATATTAAATACAGTAACATCAGATACCTGTCCTGATCTCAGGTGTTTCATGTATGATCACTTTTATATTATATACAGTAACATCAGATACCTGTCCTGATCTCAGGTGTTTCATGTATGATCACTTTTATATTATATATGGTAACATCAGATACCTGTCCTGATCTCAGGTATTTCATGTATGATCACTTTTATATTATATACAGTAACATCAGATACCTGTCCTGATCTCAGGTGTTTCATGTATGATCACTTTTATATACATTAACATCAAATACCTATCCTGATCCCAGGGGTTTCATGTATGATCACTTTTATATTATATACAGTAACATCAGATACCTGTCCTGATCTCAGGGGTTTCATGTATGATCACTTTTATATTATATACAGTAACATCAGATACCTGTCCTGATCTCAGGTGTTTCATGTATGATCACTTTTATATTATATAAGGTAACATCAGATACCTGTCCTGATCTCAGGTGTTTCATGTATGATCACTTTTATATACAGTAACATCAGATACCTGTCCTGATCCCAGGGGTTTCATGTATGATCACTTTTATATTATATACAGTAACATCAGATACCTGTCCTGATCTCAGGTGTTTCATGTATGATCACTTTTATATTAAATACAGTAACATCAGATACCTGTCCTGATCTCAGGTGTTTCATGTATGATCACTTTTATATTATATACAGTAACATCAGATACCTGTCCTGATCTCAGGGGTTTCATGTATGATCACTTTTATATTATATACAGTAACATCAGATACCTGTCCTGATCTCAGGTGTTTCATGTATGATCACTTTTATATTATATAAGGTAACATCAGATACCTGTCCTGATCTCAGGTGTTTCATGTATGATCACTTTTATATTATATAAGGTAACATCAGATACCTGTCCTGATCTCAGGTGTTTCATGTATGATCACTTTTATATTAGTTAACATCAGATACCTGTCCTGATCTCAGGTGTTTCATGTATGATCACTTTTATATTAGTTAACATCAGATACCTGTCCTGATCTCAGGTGTTTCATGTATGATCACTTTTATATTAGTTAACATCAGATACCTGTCCTGATCCCAGGGGTTTCATGTATGATCACTTTTATATTAGTTAACATCAGATACCTGTCCTGATCCCAGGTGTTTCATGTATGATCACTTTTATATTATATACAGTAACATCAGATACCTGTCCTGATCTCAGGTGTTTCATGTATGATCACTTTTATATTATATACAGTAACATCAGATACCTGTCCTGATCTCAGGTGTTTCATGTATGATCACTTTTATATTATATACAGTGACATCAGATACCTGTCCTGATCTCAGGTGTTTCATGTATGATCACTTTTATATTATATACAGTAACATCAGATACCTGTCCTGATCTCAGGTGTTTCATGTATGATCACTTTTATATTATATATGGTAACATCAGATACCTGTCCTGATCTCAGGTGTTTCATGTATGATCACTTTTATATACAGTAACATCAGATACCTGTCCTGATCCCAGGGGTTTCATGTATGATCACTTTTATATTATATAAGGTAACATCAGATACCTGTCCTGATCTCAGGTGTTTCATGTATGATCACTTTTATATTATATAAGGTAACATCAGATACCTGTCCTGATCTCAGGTGTTTCATGTATGATCACTTTTATATTATATACAGTAACATCAGATACCTGTCCTGATCTCAGGTGTTTCATGTATGATCACTTTTATATTAAATACAGTAACATCAGATACCTGTCCTGATCTCAGGGGTTTCATGTATGATAACTTTTATATTATATACAGTAACATCAGATACCTGTCCTGATCTCAGGTGTTTCATGTATGATCACTTTCATATTAGTTAACATCACATACCTGTCCTGATCTCAGGTGTTTCATGTATGATCACTTTTATATTATATACAGTAACATCAGATACCTGTCCTGATCTCAGGGGTTTCATGTATGATCACTTTTATATATATTAACATCAAATACCTGTCCTGATCCCAGGGGTTTCATGTATGATCAATTTTATATACAGTAACATCAGATACCTGTCCTAAACCCCAGGTGTTTCATGTATGATCACTTTTATATTATATACATTAACATCAGATACCTGTCCTGATCCCAGGGGTTTCATGTATGATCACTTTTATATACAGTAACATCAGATACCTGTCCTAAACCCCAGGTGTTTCATGTATGATCACTTTTATATTATATATGGTAACATCAGATACCTGTCCTGATCTCAGGGGTTTCATGTATGATCACTTTTATATACAGTAACATCAGATACCTGTCCTGGTCCCAGGGGTTTCATGTATGATCACTTTTATATTATATACAGTAACATCAGATACCTGTCCTGGTCCCAGGGGTTTCATGTATGATCACTTTTATATACAGTAACATCAGATACCTGTCCTGGTCCCAGGGGTTTCATGTATGATCACTTTTATATTATATACAGTAACATCAGATACCTGTCCTGGTCCCAGGGGTTTCATGTATGATCACTTTTATATTAGTTAACATCAGATACCTGTCCTGCTCTCAGTTGTTTTGTGTATGATCACTTTAAATAAAAATAGAAATTAAATATGAGTTATGTAAATTAACTAAGATCGAGAAAGAAAAATTAACCACGATTTATTACAGAAAATGTGGTATTTATTTGTTAAAACATGACTGAATACCATATTTTAAACTACAAAAACACGGTTAATCTTACCAAAACCATTATTATTTCGTTTATAATGGAAGTACAAAAGCCCAGAGACAGTAAAACGGAGTAAAACGAGGTCAGCTGTTTTTGCTAATGAAATCTTTAAAATATAACATTATAAAAACAAAAAAATAACCTGTATGATTGTTTTTTTTCCCTCGTTATCCGTCGCGGTAGGTTCTTTATCCATAATCATCCTGTTTGAAATGACCGCGCTAAAAAAGAACCTGTACTGCGCATGATCGGTGACCTCTCAGTATTGTTTTTTTTTTTTTAAGGGGGCGTTTCCCAAACACCGACCGAGCCACGCCCATTTTACGTCGTGGTAATGAAACCCCTGGAATTTAGTGCATGCCTATTTATAGTGGCTTAGGAATCGTCTGATTGGTCAATCATGAATTGAATAATGCGGGACCGGCCGCAAGCAATCATAAGCATGTAAACCTCTCGACATTATTCTGTAAATAAACTTCACATTCTCTCTTTCCCTGTGTGTGTGTGTGTGTGTGTGTGTGTGTGTGTGTGTGTGTGTGTGTGTGTGCAGGATCCTGCTGCAGAAGGACTATGGTTTCCTGCGGGACATTAACGTGTGGGGTCCGTTCGTTACCGTCGGGGTTTATTCCTCCACGCTGTCAGCAGCCATGAGTAACCTGATCGGGGCTTCACGAATACTGTTCGCCCTCGCCAAAGACGACCTGTTCGGTACAGACAGAACACACACACACACACACATACAGACATATATACATGTGAACACGCATTTACACACATATACTGTATACATACACGAGCACACATATATATATACACACACACACATACAAACACTTACACACGTGCATATGCACACACACACACACAAATACATACACACATATGCATACACTTACACACACAGACATGAACACACAATTACACACATGTACATATGCACATACACACACACACACATAAACACACACACCTATACACCCATATTTGTGTAAATATACACACTTTCACGAACAGGCACACAAACATACATGCATATATAGACATGGACACACACTAACATCACACACACTCACACACCAAGAACAAACGTATACATTCACAAATATATACTCATGAACACACACACACACACACACACACACACATGAGTGTTGAGAGGCTGTTGATGAATACATTTACACTGAACTGTTTACACACATCAAAGGGTCAGAGTTACTGTTTATGCAAACGAGGCTCATTAGGAGGCGTGTCTGATTGAGGAAGGCTATAATTAACCAGAGCATGTGCGCTGTCTGTGTGTGTGAGTGTGTGTGTGTGTGTGTGTGCTCTCAGTGTGTTTTCTGTTTGTGTGGGCATGTATGTGTGTGAGTGGGTTAGCTGTCAGTCTATGTTGGATGTGTGCATATGCGTGTGTGTGTGTGTTAGAGTGTGTGTGTGTGTGTGTGTTTTTTTGCATATATCTGTGTGTCTGTATGTGTATGTATGTGTGTTAAAGAATGTGTGTGTGTGTGTGTGTGTGCGAGCGCGTTTCTGCATATATCTGTGTGTGTGTGTGTGTGTATATGTCTGTGTGTTTTTGCATGTATCTGTGTGTGTGTGTGTATGTGTGTGTATGTATGTGTGTTAAAGAATGTGTCTGTGTGTGTGTGTGTGTGCGTTTCTGCATATATCTGTGTGTGTGTGTGTGTGTGTGTATGTCTGTGTGTTTTTGCATGTATCTGTGTGTATCTGTATGTGTGTTAAAGAATGTGTGTGTGTGTGTGTGTGCGTGTGTGTGAGCGCGCGTTTCTGCATATATCTCTGTGTGTGTGTATATGTGTGTGTGCTTTTGCATGTATCTGTGTGTGTGTGTTTTTGCATGTATCTGTGTGTGTGTGTGTTTTTGCTTGGATCTGTGTGTGTGTGTGCGTTTCTGTATATATCTGTGTGTGTGTGTATATGAGTGTGTGTTTTTGCATGTATCTGTGTGTGTGTGTGTTTTTTGCATGTATCTCTGTCTGTGTGTGTGTGTGTGTGTGTGTGTGTGTGTGTGTGTGTGTGTGTGTGTGTGTATGTGTGTTTCTGCATATATCTGTGTATGTGTGTGTTAGAGTGTATGTATGTGTGTGTTGTTAGTGTGTTTGTGTGTGTGTGTGTGTGTGTGTGTGTATGCATATATCTGTATTTATATGTATGTGTGTGTATGAATGTGTGTGTTCTTATTAGAGAACATGTGTTTGCATATATCTGTGTGTGTGTGTGTGAGTGAGTGAGTGAGTGATTGATTCTCAGTTTATTCTCCTTCAGCTGTTGATCTGCTCAGAGCTCGTGTTCATCTGTAAATATGAGGAGATCCCTTTACTTCAGATCAGCTCAGCTCAAGCGTGCGTGCGTGTGTGTGTGTTTCTCCCTCAGGAAGAGTTCTGTCTCCAGCTAAACGCACCTCTGCCAGTGGGAACCCCTGGGTGTCTGTGCTGATCTCCTGGTTCCTGGTGCAGGTCTGTGTCTCTTTCTCTACAGCCAACATCAGGCGCTTGATGCTAGAGGGGATACAGCTGTGGCCGGAAGTTAAAGAGAATTATGTATATTAAAATATAGACATCTAATTTAAATAAAGACAATTTCAACCACAAAAACAAGCAAATAAAATATGGCTTAAAATAATAAATCAAAATAAAATCAAACCTGGATTATGTTGAACTAAAATATAAGTAAAAATGAGTTTACAGTAATAAAATGGAGACAGTAATGAACAATATATTCAAATAAATGCTTCAGATCATTTAAATAAAATAAAATTAACTGAATACATGTGTATTTTGTGGTGTAAATAATGTAAAAACTATGTCATTTAACGGTTTGTAGCATCCTAAAATTGTGAAAACCTCTTCATGTTACAGTCTGAGAGCTGCCATATGCTTCAGATTTCTTCTTAAATTAGCATATTCATAATCTCATTAGCATATTGGTATTTTACTTTCTTTAGACTAAAAGCTGTGATATAGTTCTCTTTTCTCTTCATCTTTTTGTGCGTGTGTGTGTGTGTGTGTGTGTGTGAGATTGTGTTTGTGCGTGCGCGTGTGTGTGTGTGTGCGCGTACCCCAGTCATTAGTGTCTCTGATTGGTTTGAAAGTTCTTTTCACTCTCAGTAGTTCTTATTATGGGGTGCAGGATGACATGACCTGGAACAGAAAACCAGCACATACACGCAGACACACACATGTACACATTTGTGCGCGCGCACACACACACACACAGATACAGAGAGACACATACAAAGACACAAATATGCACTTAAGCTCTCAGAGACATGCACACATACACACTTGCGGGCGCGCACACACACACACACAATCACACACAGAGCGAGACACACAAAGACACGTCTAATATATATAAATAAATATATATGAGCAGTATCACACGAGGAGCAGTGCAATATGGCTGTATATCAGCACTGGTGGAAGGTGTGCGTTGTGCTATAGTATTCCACCAGTGCTGATATACAGCCATATTGCACTGCTACTCGTGTGATATTGCGTTTATACAACAGTTCGATGACACAATCGTGTATATAAAAAAGAAAATCAAACACGGAGAGTCTAAAAACCCTTTTGTATGAGGAACTACTTTCTTCTGCCATTTATTCAGATCTGCAGCTGACGTCAGAACAGCAGAAACTGCTTATTTACCAACATCACTGTAGAGCTAGTGTTTGAGTGATTCTCTAGCGTAATGTCTAAAGTGATGACAGAACAGCTGATTTAGCTCACATTTTGAGTTTATATGGGCTGAACGCCATGAAATGCCATCAGTCTACTGAGATTTATCAGTATTTATCTGTTGCCATCTGGAAATCACAATAATTCATTCATTCATTTTCGTGTCGACTTAGTCCCTTTATTAATCCGGGGTCGCCACAGCGGATTGAACTGACAACTTATCCAGCAAGTTTTTACGCAGCGGATGCCCTTCCAGCCGCAACCCATGTTTGGGAAACATCCAAGCACACATTCACACACACACACTCATGCACTACGGACAATTTAGTCTACCCAATTCACCTGTACCGCATGTGTTTGGACTGTAGGGGAAAGCGGAGCACCCGGAGGAGAACATGCAAACTCCACACGGAAACGCCAACTGAGCCGAGGTTCGAACCAGCACTACCTACTGCGCCACTGCCTCGCCATCACAATAATTATCCCTGAAAAAGCCAAAGCAGACACTATCAGATTACTGTGGTTTAAGTGAAGTTTAATTTATTAAACTAATTTCGAGAGGAGTACGTACTCATGATTAAACCAGCTGGCTCATATTAGCTAATCACGATCCTTCAATCAAGGATCCTTAGTTCCCATATATATCTCCTCCTTTTCCACTTACAACTATCTTCGTCTTGAAGAATCCCCCTCCTCCCCCCTCTTCCTCCTTTATCCAAAATAGGTCGCTCGGTGGCCCAGCAGCAATACCAATAGCTCCGGCTCCCTACTGAGCTTCTGGTATCTCTGCGCGGCGCTAGCCTGCAGTTCTCTCAAAAAAAAAATAATAATAATTTTTTTCTTCGCATCATAGACCTCTTAAACCTAAGTCTCTTTTATTAGTCGTCTCACTCTCAGGAAGTTCACCTTGGCTAGCTGCGGGGGAGTTTTGAGATCGCCCTGAGCTCAATCTCCCTTCGCCCCACAAAGGGAGGGGGCCCTGGACTCGAGGAATGCCTTGAGCTCAGGGCTCTCTTCCGGGACAGCATGCCAAATGAGCTTTCGTAAGTCATGAGCTAAGTGTGAACTCTTAAAATACAGCACTACAGCATACAAAAGAGAAAGAGATCGACTTAGAGAGACACTTACCTGATTAATAATGATTTGATCAGCTGTAGTTTGAGTTTTTCTCCTCTTAGGGCTAATTATGTGGTCTCTGTCGCCATCTTGTGGCAGAACGTCAACAAGTAAAATCACTGGAGGACGAATAATTCTGACTTCAGCTGTGTGTGTGTGTGTGTGTGTGTGTCTTCTAGTGCATGTGCAGTGTCAGACTGAAGTGCTCTCTGTGATGCAGCGAGGGTTCGTTCGCGTATGCTGACTCAGCACTTTACAGCGCTGGATCTTTTCCAGACATTTTCCTAAAACGCGGTGCTCTTTAAAAAGCCCTTTCCTCTGAAACCTGGAAGTGTTTCCAGCGCATGACCCTGATAGAGACGCAGCCGTGTCGTTACGCCTCATAAACACGCAATTTATCACACACACTTAAAGCAGTCGCAGCGTTATATATGTGAGGGTCCTCAGAGGAGAGCACTCAATATGAGGGATAATGCTCCGCCAATACCCTAATAACACACACACACTCACTCCTGTTAGGCACTGTGTTTTAATGAGAGACGTGTAAAACATAATGAAACACTGGCTCTGTTCCAAAGCTTGCTGAGTGGCCTACAAAGACAGCAGTGATGAAGTGAAGAAATTAAAAATATTAGGTGTCATTCACTAACCATCCTTAACCATCCTTATACACACATTTATGCGTGAAATGTGGATACAGATGTTTACAGATGAGTAAATCACGATTCATCCAATTTTTCAGACTGACATTTATTCTAAATGTATGAAAAAAATTCAAGAACAACTGATGCCACACAATAAACACAACCAAACACACACTCGGCGGCCACTTTATTAGGTACATCTTACTAGTACCAGGTTGGACCTGCTTTTGTGTTCAGATCTCCCTCAATACTTCATGGCAGAGATTCAGCAAGCTACTGGAAATATTCCTCAGAGATTTTCTCCATATTGTCATGATAGCATCACACAGTTGCTGCAGATTTGTCGGCTGCACATCCATGATGCCAATCTCCCGTTCCACCACATCCCAAAGCTGCTCTATTGGATTGAGCTCTGGTGACTGTGGAGGCCATTTGAGTACAGTGAACTCATCGTCATGTTCAAGAAACCAGTCTGAGATGATTGAGCTTTATGACATGCTGCGTTATCCTGCTGGAAGTAGCATCAGAAGATGGAGACACTGTGCTCATAAAGGGATGGACATGGTCAGCAGCAATACTCAGGTAGGCTGTGGCGTTGATGCTCAATTGGTACTAATGGACCCAAAGAAAATCTCCCCCACACCATTACACCACCACCACCAGCCTGAACCGCTGATACAAGGCAGGATGATCCATGCTTTCATGTTGTTGATGCCAAATTGTGAGCCGAGCATCCGAATGTGTCAGCAGAAATGGAGACTCATCAGAGCAGCAACGTTTCTCCAATCTTCTATTGTCCAGTTTTGGTGAGTCTGTGTGAATTGTAGCCTCAGTTTCCTGTTCTTAGCTGACAGGAGCGGCACCCGGTGTGCTCTTCTGCTGCTGTAGCCCATCCGCCTCAAGGTTGGCCGTGTTGTGTGTTCAGAGATGCTCTTCTGCAGAGCTCGGTTGTATCGAGTGCTTATTTAAGTTACTGTTGCCTTTCTATCAGCTGGAACCAGTCTGGCCATTCTCCTCTGACCTCTGGGCTCATCAACAAGGCATTTGCGCCCACAGAACTGCCGCTCACTGGATATTACTGCTTTGTCGGAGCATTCTCTGTAAACCCTAGAGATGGTTGTGCGTGAAAATCCCAGTAGATCAGCAGTTTCTGAAATACTCAGAGCAGCCCGTCTGGCAGCAACAACCATGCCACGTTCAAAGTCTCTTAAATCCCCTTTCTTCCCCATTCTGATGCTCAGTTTGAACTGGAGCAGATCGTCTTGACCATCTACATGCCTAAATGCAGAGTTGCTGACTTGTGATTGGCTGATTAGACATTTACGTTAACAAGCAGTTGGACAGGTGTACCTAATAAAGTGGCCGGTGAGTGTATAATTAGATATAAAAAAAAAGAAACATGTATGTAGTGCTTTGTACAACATAATTAGTTTTACTTATATTAGAAAAAAACTGGAGAATTACAACTGAAAACAAATTATATATATTCGTATATTCATTTTCTTTTCAGCTTAGTCCCTTTATTAATCAGGGGTCGCCACAGTAGAATGAACCGCCAACTTATCCAGCATATGTTTTACACAGCGAATGCCCTTCCAGCTGCAACCCAGTACTCGGAAACACCCATACAAACTCAATCACTATGGCCAATTTAGTTAATTCCCCTATAGCGCATGTGTTTGGACTGTGGTGGAAACCAAGGCACCTGGAGGAAACCCACACCAACACGGGGAGAACATGCAAACTCCACACAGAAACACCAACTGACCCAGCCGTGACTCGAACCAGCGACCTTCTTGCTGTGAGACGATCCTGCTACCCACTGCACCACCGTGACCTCTATATTCACAGTAAATGTAATTAAATGTGTGTGTGTGTGTGTGTGTTTTCAGCTGGTGCTGTTCTCCGGGAAGCTGAACACCATCGCCAGTATCGTCACCATCTTCTTCCTGCTGGTGTACGCCGCTGTGGATCTGGCCTGTCTGGCTCTGGAGTGGGCCTCCGCTCCCAACTTCAGGTGTGTGGGCTCAGGGGTGGGCGTGCTCTCTGATTGGCTGTGAGTGGCTGTGGGGGCGGGGCTTTGGTTTGCGCTGCTGTTTGTTGTGTCTGCAGAGGCTCGTCAGATTAAAAGGCGTTTAGTGTGGATGTCCACCGAGAGACTCATTTACATAATTAATACACACAGCTGAAGCACTGCAGAGATTATCAGACGCACAGGGGAGAGAGAGAGAGAGAGAGAGAGAGAAAGAGTGTGACAGTGAATGAGTGTGTGTATGTGTGTGTGTGAGAGAGAGAGTGTATGTTCATGAGTGTGTTTGTGTAAGAGTGAGTGTTTAAGTATGTGTGTGTATGACAGAGTGTGTGTGTGTCTGTGTGTTAGTGTGTGTGTGAGTGTTTGTGTGCATAAGAGTGTGTGTGTTTGTTTGTTTGTTTGCTTGAGAGTGTGTTTGTGTGAGAATCTGTTTGTGTGCGAGAGTGTTTTTTGTGCGTGAGTGTGTGTGAGAAGGAATGAGTTTGCGTGCATGAGTATGTGTGTGAATCTGAGTGTGTGTTTTTGTGTCTGTGTGAGAGTTTGTGTGTGCGAGAGTGCTTGTGAGTGTGTGTGTGTGTGTGTGTGTGTGTGTGTGTGTGTGAGTGTCTGTTAGTATGTGAGTGTAAGTCAGAGAGAAAGAGTGTGTGTGTGTGAGAGAATGTGTTTGTGTGCATGAGCATGTGTGTGAGAGTCTGTGTGTGTGAGAGTGTGTATGTGCACGTGTGTGTTTGCGTGAGTGTGTTTGTGTGTATGAGAGAGTGTGTAAGTCAGAGAGAATGTATGTGTGTTGGAGAGTGTGTGTGTGTTTATTTGAGAGTGTGTGTGTGTGTGTGCGTGTGTGAATGTGTGTGTCTGTTTGTTTGAGAGTGTGTTTGTGCATGTGTGTGTCCGTGTGAGAATCTATTTGTGTGTGCCAGAGTGTTTGTGTGCGTGAGAGTGTGTGAGTGTAAGAGATAGAGAGAGTGTGTGTGTGTGTGTGTGAGAGAGAGAGAGAGAGAGAGAGAGAGAGAGAGTGTATGTTCATGAGTGTGTTTGTGTAAGAGTTAGTGTTTAAGTATGTGTGTGTATGACAGAGTGTGTGTGTGTGTCTGTGTGTTAGTGTGTAGTAGAGAGAGTGTGTGTGTAAGTGTTTGTGTGCATAAGAGTGTGTTTGTGTTTGTTTGTTTGTGTGAGAATCTGTGTGCGAGAGTGTTTTTTGTGCGTGAGTGTGTGTGTCTGTGTGTGAGAAGAAATGAGTTTGCGTGCATGAGTGTGTGTGTGAATCTAAGTGTGTGTTTTTGTGTCTGTGTGAGAGTTTGTGTGTGCGAGAGTGCTTGTGAGTGAGTGTGTGTGTGTGTGAGTGTCTGTTAGTATGTGAGTGTAAGTCAGAGAAAGAGTGTGTGTGTGTGTATTTGTGTAAGTGTGTGAGAGAGTGTGTTTGTGTGCATGAGCATGTGTGTGAGAGTCTGTGTGTGTGAGAGTGTGTATGTGCACGTGTGTGTTTACGTAAGTGTGTTTGTGTGTATGAGAGAGTGTGAGTAAGTCAGAGAGAATGTATAGAGTGTGTGTGTGTTTGTTTGAGAGTGTGTGTGTGTATATCTGTGTGTGTGTGTGTGTGTGTGTGTGTGTTTGTATATCTGTGTGTGTGTGTGTGTGTGTGTGTGTGTGTGTGTGTGTGTGTGTGTGTGTGTGTGTGTTTGTATATCTGTGTGTGTGTGTGTTTGTATATCAGTGCGTGTGATGAGCGCAGGTCACTGGGTTGCTATGGTTACTACTAATGTTTTGACTGAGCTCGTTGTGTTCAGCAGCTGAGATCAGCAGACGGACACTGACTGCACATCCCACACTTATACAGCTTCAGCCAATCAGAATGAAGCATGCAGTAATAGTGGAGTAGTGTGTGTGTGTGTGTGCGTGAGTGAGCGGAGTGTTTCCAGCTGACCTCCAACATCTGCTTTAGTGAGCGTCTGATTATCCAGAGCCAAACCTGCGACTGGATTTCCTCCTCGGTTTCAGATCTGACCACATCCAGATCTGCTGAACACATCAGCTCCTCAGTCATCCTCCTGCGCTCACAGCCCATGTGTGTATCCCACGGAAAGCACTCAGGATCACTGTACTGACTTAACCTTAATTTCTAGACTTAATGTTAGTTGATGTATAATGTGTGCTGTTATTATAAGTGGGCACAGATTCATTTGTTTAATCTAGATTAATCTCACGGTAATCTCAGAATGAACCTAGATTAAATGGCTCATTTGAATTCTGCCGAAGGCGTTCAGAATATGTGTGCTACCCAAATAATAAGGCTACCCAAGATAAGAGTCTCGCGTCAACACAGCACATTAATGCCGATAACAGCCCACCACTAGTCATTATTCAAAACTATTTTCATTAAAGTATTAGATTCATCTCGGAGACGTGTTTATTATTGAAATTCCCGCCAAAAGTCTCTGAAAAATGAGCAAAAATACACACACACTTTACAGAAGCTTTGATAGTGATGTACAGTGCATTCAGAAAGTATTGATGGCGCTTCACTTTCTCCACATTGTTTTCTGTTCCAGCATTATTCCAGAATGGATTAAACTGATTGATTTCCTCAACATTCTACACACAATCGCCCATAATGACAATGTGGAAACTTTTGCAATTTGCAATTTAAACTTTTTAGAAATTGTTACAAATTTATTAAAGAGCCCATATTATGGGTTTTTGAAAATGCCCCTCCATGTAGTGTGTAACACAGCTCTAAGTGAAGTGAAGTATCCAGCTAAGGCTTAAATCTGTAAGAGTACAGTGTTTAAAACTGTTGATTCATCTATAAAAGAGTCGAATCATAGTGCTTTAAACGAGTCGCCTTGATACCGATTCATTAGGTGTTTTGCCATGACGTACGAACGAAACCAAGTTATTCACGTGCACGCGCAAACCCGGGAGATTTCAAACCTGAGGCCCCGCCCTCTGACGCAGAAACCCAGACACACACACACACACACACACACACACACACACACACAAACACACACACAAACATGCCGGTCGATTGAAGTCACACTGCAGATGGATATTATTGAGTCTCTACCCAAAGATGAAACCTCAGCATAAGCCCAGCTTTAAGTAGTTGGAAACTTCTGGAAACTTCTGGAAACTACATGCTACCAAGTATACTTTGTTTGTTAAAGGAAGAATCAGTAAAGAGTAATGATGGACACGTCAGCATCGGTTTCTTCCTCCATTTTTCAAGTGTAAGTACGTGCGATTAAAGTTGTTGCCTCGTTTGCTTGCAAATGTGTTTAGTTGTGTTGTGTTACTTGTATCCGCGTGTACTGTTATCAGGTTAACTGGCTATATTCTCATATCGCGTGCAAAGCCACGTTAAAAACGTGACGCGTGCTGCTTTGTTTACGTTCCCGTGGAGGAGGGTAATGTGTGTGTGCGTGCTGTCGTCTGGAGGAGGTGTGTGTGTGTGTGTGTGTGTGTGTGTGTATGTGTGTGTGTGTGTGTGTGTGTGTGTGTGTGTGTGTGCGTGTGTGCGCGATGTCGTCTGGAGGAGGGTTATGTGCGCGTACGTGCGTGTGCGTGTGTGTGCGTGCGTGCATGCGTGCGCGATGTCATCCGGAGGAGGGTTATGTGTGTGTGTGTGTGTGTGTGTGTGTGTGTGTGTGTGTGTGTGTGTGTGTGTGTGTGCGCGTGTGTGTGTGTGTGTGTGCGCGCGTGCGATGTTGCAATATATGTGTGTGTGTGTGTGTGTGTCTGTGAAACGAGCAGAATGTGACAAGCTAGGAGATCTCCTTGCCAGTTCTTGGGAGTTTTTGCTCAATAAAACAGTCAGTCGTCTGTATTTTCAAGTCAATCGTCTGTATTTAAATTCAGCCACTGGCAGCTAAACTCCACGCCTTACACTATCGAGCGTGTATGCACTGTGATTACTTCTATATTGCTGATTATCTGCTGGGCATTTCACTCTGTCTGTCGCATAAGGCAGTTAGTGTCGACCAATCGCAACAGACTGTCATCGGTCCAATCAGCGCAGATTAGCTTCGCGCTAACGAGGGGTTTGGGAACAAATGAATCACTGGACGATTCATACAGGAGTCGCAGGGATAATTAGGTAAAAATAAATGCAGATTATAAGACCACGAAAGTGTTTTCTGACCTTGCATGCATATTAGACTGTTGTTGGAGACCCTTACAACCAAGATATGACCCTATTTCATGAATAATGTGGGCTCTTTGAAAATAAAAAAGCTGTAACATCACATTTGTGCAAATGAAGCAGGATGTCTATTCGCATATTTGCATTGACTTAACATGTAACTCACTCATGCTTGATGCCTCTTCCACGTCTGGTGTGAACGCAGCATAACAGATCTTAAAACTAGACAAATTGTTTAAACTTATGAGGCTGTGTCACGTTACTTTTGAACATTTTTTTACTCAACTTCACAAGGCTAAAGTGCCCGTAGTTGAAGAATTGCCCTTATATAGGTATTTTTAGTTGACCTTGTAATCCTGCTTGTTGAAAAAAAAATAAAAAAATAAATATGTTTTGTTAAAAATGTTTATTTTGCATTTTGTATGAGTATAATATTGTATTTTAATAAATCAAAAATTATACCATGAGTTGCAAATGTTGGCACACACATTTTAAATCAAAATCAACACAATAAGATGCAGTCGCAGAGCCAAGTGTAAAGTGTTCATAATCTTGTTTTTCCTTTTGACATAAGATTAATTTGCTGACCCCATTGGCAGATTATTTTGCTTGTTTTAAGGATAAACTCACTTAATATTGGCATATTATTTCTCAAAACAAGACTATATGTTTTTCTTGTCTATAAAATTCTTTGTGATTTGAGAATTTTTAGATATTTGAACTCAAAACAAGACAAAAAAATCTTAGTAAGAAAAGCATTTTTTGCAGTGCAGAGAAACTTGTGGTCAAATTAGGCCTCAAAATCAGCCTAGAGTTGATGAAAACGACCCAACAGCACACAAGGGTTAAGTATATTACACAAACCCACATTGAAAATGACCAGGACGAGTATAAGCATTACCATTTTTATACTTGCAAACTATTTAAACCCTGTATTTAGAGGGAAGCATTTGCAAAGTTCAGTTTCCATATCTTGTAGGTGCAAACAGACCTGAATGCGTTATGAGGGCTCAGACAAAATGTTTGATGAAATCTAAAAGTGATGGTATTTCTTGGCTCGCGCTGTTCAAGGATAAAAGCTGAACTTTGGCTCCAGTGGTTTGCAGTTGGACTGGTTTTCACAGCGTCTTGGCTGCGTTCCTGAAACCAGCAGAGGATTTAGAGTCCAAGAGACTCGCTGTGTCCAGAATTAATGAGATGAAACTTTAGAGAAAGAAAACAAACTGACAGACGCTCATCAATCACAATTAGGAGAGAAGAGGAGGAGTGAGGGAAAACAGCGATCGCCTGATGCTTTCACATGTTTGCACACTTTAGGATTGCTTTGTCAATCAGTGTAGAGTCTGATCCAGATTACAACTAAATCTAATCACAAACTAAACATTTAGACAAGATTAAACTATTGATCAATCGATACTGAATTATAGAACTGCTACCAGTGTTTATGCTGAAATTATAAACAAAATCTGTTAACAAATTTTATATTTAGACAGAAAAATCTGTCTACAAGCTATTGATCAGCTGATTTCTGATTTCTGAACTGATACCGATACCAGTGTTAATGCAGAACTAATAAACCCAATCTGTTCTTTCTAAACCATTCAAAAACTAGTGATCAACCGATGTAGAATTATAGAACTGAATTGCATAAACAAATTATATTCACAGGCTTAATATTTAGACAAGTAAAATCTTACTACACACAAGTTATCGGCCGATATTGAATTTCAGAACCGATAGCGAGGCCTGTGTTTATGCAGAACTGATAACTAAAAGAATAAAAAGACTGCAAACTAGTGGTCAACTGATATATAATAACCGATATCAATACCTGTGTTTATTCAGAACCAAAATATATTGACAGGCTTAATATTTAAGACAAAAATTGAATATTGGGTTTTAAAACAATACAGATGCCACTTTTTATTCAGAACTGAAAAATTTAATCTGTTCAAAAACAATGAAAAATGACTACACACTAGTTATTAGCCTATATTGAGTTTCAGACCCTATGTTGATTCTAGTGTTTATGCTGAAGCGATAACTTAAAACTGCTTACAGACTGGATATTTAGACAAGAAAAAGAAATGACTACAAACTAGTGTTTATTTATTAATGAATGTTGTTACTGATACTGGTATCAGTGTGTATGCCGAACTAATAAACAAAATCTGTTCACAAACTAAATATTCAGACAAAGAAAACGAACTAAAAACTATTGATCAACCGATATTGAATGATAGAACTAATACTGCCACTATTTGTGCAGAACTGATTACGGCAATCTGTTAAAAAAATGGAACATTTAGACATAAAAAAACACTATAAAACAGTGACAGAACGAAATTGAATTATAGAACCGATAACAGTGTTTAGGGAGAACCAATAAACAAATTCTGTTTCCAAACTAAATATTAAGACTAGCAAAGTCATACTACAAACTCTTTATCGGCCGATGTTGAACTTCGAAACAGACATCGATCCATTTGTTTATGCAGAACCAAAGACCAAAATCTGTTCAGTCTGAATAATATTTAGACAAGAAAAATAAATAACTACTAACTTCTGTTCAATTATTAATACATTTTAGAACCGATACTGATACCAGTGTTTTTGCAAATCCAATAAGTAAAATATGAATATTTATGCAAGAAACATCTTACTACAAACTATTGATTAGCCAGTATTGAATTATAGAACTGATAGAGATCCCTGTTTATGCAGAACCAAATTATATTCACAGGCTTATTAGTTTGACAAGAAAAATCTTACCACAAGCTAGTTATCGGCCGATATTGAATTTTAGAAAAAATACCAATTGCTGTGTTTATGCAGAACCAATAACCAAAATCTGTTCAATCTGAACAATTTGAAAAGAAAAATGACTACAAACTAGTGATCAACTGATATACAATAACCGATATCGATGTGTTTATGCAGAACCAAAATATATTCACAGCCTTAATATTTAGACAAGCTAAATTTTACTACAAACTTGTTATTGGCCGATATTGAATTTTAGAAACAATACTAATTTCTGTGCCTATGCAGAACTGATAACTAAAATCTGCTCAAAAGTTGAATATTTAGATAAGTTAAAATGACTGCACACTAGTTATCGGCCGATACTGAACTTTAGAATCCATACAGAGGCCAGTGTTTATGCAGAACCAATAACCAAATCTGTTCAGTCTAAAAAATTAGAGAAAATAAAAATTACCACAAACTAATGATCAACCAATATAGAATAACCCAAATTGATGTGTTTATGCAGAACCAAAAGATATTCACAGGCTTAATGTTTTGATAAGACAAATGTTGAATTTTAGAACAAGACAGATGCCAGTGTTTATGCAGAACTGATTCCTGAAATCTGTTCAAAAACTAAATGTCCATACAAGTATAAATTACTACACACTAGTTATCGACCGATATTGATTTTCAGAACCGATATCGATTCCTTTAAGCAGAACATGTACATCAAATCTGTTCAGAAGATGAATATATAAACAAGAAAAATATAACTACAAACTAGTGATCAACCAATATTGAATTTTACCACAGATACCAGTGAATATGCAGAACCAATAACCGATATATAGAACCAATGTTTTTAAAAATAATAAAAAATATATTAAACTACTTTTAAAAATTAAAAAAATTGTAAACAAAACCGTTTTATTTATAATAACTCTCTTCTTTGCATACCAACACTTCTTATTTAAATATCCTGCATAGTGCTGTGTTTATTAGCGAAATAATGGCTATATAGTAAATGTTTATATAATCTAAGGCATCTAAAACAAGTAAACTTTGTTAAAAAATAAATTGCTTTTATAAATCTGTTGATGGTTTCTAATTGTGCTGCACTGACAATTCAGTTTTACGCTCAGAGATAGCATAAGTGAAATGTTAATTAATTTAAAGAAGCCTCAAATTTACAAAACCAATAAGTAAAATGTGTTCACAAACCTAATATTTAGACAAAAAACATCTTACTACAAACTATTGATCAGTCGATATTGAATTATAGAACTGATAGAGATCCCTGTTTATGCAGAACCAAATTATATTCACAGGCTTATTAATTTCACGGGAAAAATCTTACCACAAGCTAGTTATCGGCCGATATTGAATTTTAGAAACAATACCAATTGCTGTGTTTATGCAGAACCAATAACCAAAATCTGTTCAATCTGAACAATTTGACAAGAAAAATGACTACAACCGATATACAAAAACCGATATCGATGTGTTTATGCAGAACCAAAATATATTCACAGGCTTAATATTTGAATAAGACAAATATTGAATTTTAGAACAAGACAGATGCCAGTGTTTATGCACAGCCGATAACTAAAATCTGTTCAAAAACTGAATGTCCAGACAAGTAAAAATTACCACCACTAGTTATCGGCCGATATTGAATTTAATAATTGATACCGATTGCTTTGTTTAAGCAGAACATATACAAAAAATCTGTTCACGAGCTGAATATATAAACAAGAAAAACTAACCCTAACCCCAAACTATGGATACAGATACCAGTGTATATGCAGACCCGATAACCGATATGTAGAACCGATATTTTTATAAAATAATTTGTAAACGAACCCTTTTATTTATTATAACTCTCTTCTTGGATACCAAATCCTCTTATTTAAGTAATTAAATAGCACAGTGCTGTATTTATTAGAGAAATAATGGCTATAATAGTATATGTTTATATTATCTGAGATGCCAAAAATAACTAAATCTTGTTAAAAAATAACCTGTTGATAGTTTCTAATTGTGCTGCAATGACGATTCAGTTTTACGCGCAGATATTGCATATCTGAAATGTAAGTTCATTTAAAGAAGCCTCAAATTTACAAAAGCCGAGTGATCTGTTCTCCCGCGCATATTAGTTCCGTACCAAAAACTTCAGATTTTAGTCCATAAATTGCAAAATCATGAACAGTAACGTCTGGCTCTGCTGTGTCTTGAAACTGTGAGTGTTTTTCTAAGATTTGATGCCACAAACCACAGCAGTCAAATCCACAGATTTGTTGTTTTTCTGAGGCTTTTATTGCCCCAGATGTTTACATAAATTGCTAAAACTTTCTATAAAGCTCATGCTCACAATGAATTATAATATATCTGTTTTGTACACTCACCGGCCACTTTATTAGGTACTTATTGGATATTAGTTCCACATACTTGCTAACGCAAATTTCTAATCGGCCAATCACATGGCAGCAACACAATGCATGTCGGCATGTAGACATGGTCAAGAGGATCTGCTGCAGGTCAAAGCGAGCATCAGAATGTTGAAGAAAGGGGATTTAAGAGACTTTGATCGCGGCATGGTTGTTGCTGCCAGACGGGCTGCTCAGAGTATTTCAGAAACTGCTGATCTACTGGGATTTTCACGCACAACCATCTCTAGGGTTTACAGAGAATGCTCCGACAAAGTAGGCGCAAATGCCTTGTTGATGGGGCCAGAGGTCAGGGGAGAATGGCCAGACTGGTTCCAGCTGATAGAAAGGCAACAGTAACTCAAATAAGCACTCGTTACAACCGAGCTCTGCAGAAGAGCATCTCTGAACACACAACACGTCCAACCTTGAGGCGGATGGGCTACAGCAGCAGAAGAGCACACCGGGTGCCGCTCCTGTCAGCTAAGAACAGGAAACTGAGGCTACAATTCACACAGACTCACCAAAACTGGACAATAGAAGATTGGAGAAACGTTGCTGCTCTGATGAGTCTCCATTTCTGCTGACACATTCGGATGCTCGGCTCACAATTTGGCCTTAACAACATGAAAGCATGGATCATCCTGCCTTGTATCAGCGGTTCAGGCTGGTGGTGGTGGTGTAATGGTGTGGGGGAGATTTTCTTTGGGTCCATTAGTACCAATTGAGCATCAACGCCACAGCCTACCTGAGTATTGCTGCTGACCATGTCCATCCCTTTATGAGCACAGTGTCTCCATCTTCTGATGGCTACTTCCAGCAGGATAACGCAGCATGTCATGAAACTCAATCATCTCAGACTGGTTTCTTGACTTGGTTTTAATGGCCATAGACAGTCAGAACCTTGAGCATATAGCGTCCCCTTCACTGTACTGGGGCTTTAGTGCCCATCCAAACCACAGGTTGAGCGCCCCCTGCTGGCCTCATTAACACCACTTCCAGCAGCAACCTAGCTTTCCCATGTGGTCTCCCATGCAGATACTGACCAGGCTCAGCCCTGCTTAGCTTCAGTGCGCGACCATGTGAGAGTTGTCTGCCAGGCGTTATGTCCATGATGAGTGTGTTGGATCAAACACATTTCTCAGTGTTGTCCTGGAACTACTGAACAACACCCATTCCTCACACACACTAATAGAACAGCAATGAACACAGAGAATAACTGCATCACACACCTCTGGACAGATGTGTGAGTGTGTGAACTGCTAATGAGTGTGTTTTTTCCAGCACTGTGTCAGAAAATGAGCTGCTCGTCACTCTCTTAATTGTGTGATTGAAATGAGGAAAGCAATTAAACTGATGAATGGCCCTTCAGCTGATCTGTTGTCCGGCCAATCAGATGCTGATTGAGTTACTACGACTCTCTCTGTGAGTGTGTGTGTCTGCATTCGTGCGTGTGAAAGTGTCTGATTTTGTGTGTGTTTTAGTCTAAGGAAATGTGTGCGTGTTTTTGTTCATTTGAATGTGTGTGAGTGTGTGTGTGTGTGTGTGTGTGTGTGTGTGTGTGTGTGTGTGTGTGTGTGTGTGTGTGTGTGTGTGTGTGTGTGTGTGTGTATGACTAGGTGTGTGTGTATATAGTGTGTGTGTCTGTGAGTGACTAAATGAAAATTTCTCTAAGTGTGTGTGGTGCGTTTATGATTAAGTGTGTGTGAGTCTGCATGTCTACGCATATTGGTGTGTGTGTGTGTGTGTGTGTGTGTGTGTGTTTTTGTGTGTTTGTTTGTGAGTCATTATATGAACTTGTCTCTCTAAGTGTGTGTTGTACGTATGGTTGAGTTTGTGCACCTAAGGTAGTGTGTGTCTGTGAGTGACTGTGTGCGCACATGTGTGTGTATCTTTGAGTGACTTAGTGTGTGTGTGTGTGTGTGTGATTAAGTGCCCACATTTATAAGGGTGTGTGTCTGAGTGTGACTGTATCTGAGTGTGTGTGTGTGTGTGTGTGTCGCATGCGGGTGACTTTGGCAGTGTGAGGCTGTGGTTTTGCTGACATCAGCAGGGTGACATCATCACTGCCAGCAGATCTGCTGCTTTTAACATAATTACTGCTCTGAGTCTGGAGGAGGAGATGAAGAAGAAGAGGAGAACACACACACACACACACACACACACACGGCAGATAAATGAGGAGAAAAGAGGAGATGAAGGGGGAGTGTGAGACGGACTGAGGGGAAACTGCAATGAGTGTGTGTGTGTGTGTGTGTGTGTGCGCGCGTGTGTATGCGTGTGCGAGAGAGAGTGAGTGAAAAAAAAAAGTACGAGGGAGAGATGGTGTGTGTGTGTGTGTGTGTGTGTGTGTGTGTGTGTGTGTGTGTGTGTGTGTGTGTGTGTGTGTGTGTGTGTGTGTGTGTGTGTGTGTGTGTGTGTGTGTGTGTGTGTGTGTGTGTGTGTGTGTGTGTGTGTGTGTGTGTGAGAGAATGTGTGTATGAGTGTTTGTGTATATAATTGGTGTGTGTGTGTGTTTGAATGAGTGTGTCTTTGTAAGTGTGTTTAAGGAAGTATGTGTGTGTGTGTCTATGTTTGAGTATACGAATGTGTGTGTGGGTTTATGTAAATGTGTGCATTTCTTTGTGCATATGAGGGGGTGTTTGTCTATATGAGTTTGTGTGTGTGTGTGTGTGTGTGTGTGTGTGTGTAAATGTGAATCAAGTTTATCAGGAACATTACGGTTCATATTTCAGTCTTTTGTTGTAATGCGCACACACACACACACACACACACACACAGTCAATGCTTGCGCACTCTCCCTCATACACACACTTACACACTCTCATATATAGTCGCTCTAATTTATTTACACTCTCAGACACACACACACCCTTATGCACTCACACAATTGATCACACACACTCTCACTTACATAAACACCCCCCTAAAACTCACACGGACACACACACACACACACACTGTCTTATAGAAGCACAATCACACATGCACTTTAACGGACATTCACACACATTCACTCACTCGCACATATTAAAGCATTAACATATTAAAGCCTCGCTGCTGTTTTACTGCTTTCTAGTAAAACACACCACAAATCCAGAATCTGTGAGACGTCTTTAGCATGAACACACAACACACACTCCGTCTCGCTCATTAAAATCACTTTTTTTCAGGATTAAAACATTCTTTCAGACGTTGGGATTGTGTGTGTGTGTGTGTATGTATATATATATATAACACAAACACTCACTGGTCACTTTATTAGGTACACCTTACTAGTACTGGGTTGGACCACTTTTGCCTGCAGACCTGCCCAAATCCTTCATGGCAGAGATTCAACAAGCTACTGGAAATATTCCTCAGAGATTTTGCTCCATATTGTCATGATAGCATCACACAGTTGCTGCAGATTTGTCGGCTGCACATCCATGATGCCAATCTCCCGTTCCACCACATCCCAAAGCTGCTCTATTGGATTGAGCTCTGGTGACTGTGGAGGCCATTTGAGTACAGTGAACTCATCGTCATGTTCAAGAAAACCAGTCTGAGATGATTGAGCTTCATGACATGCTGCGTTATCCTGCTGGAAGTAGCCATCAGAAGATGGAGACACTGTGCTCATAAAGGGATGGACATGGTCAGCAGCAATACTCAGGTAGGCTGTGGCGTTGATGCTCAATTGGTACTAATGGACCCAAAGAAAATCTCCCCCACACCATTACACCACCACCACCAGCCTGAACCGCTGATACAAGGCAGGATGATCCATGCTTTCATGTTTTTGAGGCCAAATTGTGAGCCGAGCATCCGAATGTGTCAGCAGAAATGGAGACTCATCAGAGCAGCAACGTTTCTCCAATCTTCTATTGTCCAGTTTTGGTGAGTCTGTGTGAATTGTAGCCTCAGTTTCCTGTTCTTAGCTGACAGGAGCGGCACCCGGTGTGCTCTTCTGCTGCTGTAGCCCATCCGCCTCAAGGTTGGACGTGTTGTGTGTTCAGAGATGCTCTTCTGCAGAGCTCGGTTGTAACGAGTGCTTATTTGAGTTACTGTTGCCTTTCTATCAGCTGGAACCAGTCTGGCCATTCTCCTCTGACCTCTGGCCTCATCAACAAGGCATTTGCGCCCACAGAACTGCCGCTCACTGGATAAATCCCCTCTCATTCCCATTCTGATGCTCGGTTTGAACTGCAGCAGATCATCTTGACCATGTCTACATGCCTAAATGCATTGAGCTGCTGTCATGTGATTGGCTGATTAGAAATCTCCATTAATGAGCAGTTGGACAGGTGTACCTAATAAAGTGGCCGGTGAGTGTACACATTGAGTCTTTAAATTGTTTGCTAAATGTCCATCCTTATGCAATACAATAATGAGAGGAATTTGCGAGGGAAATGATGTTCATCTGACATTTTCAGGATGGTTAATGTCAGGCAAAATAATAAAATCCTAAAATATCCTTCATTCAGAAATAATTATAATAATAGTCGCTCATTTCTGTTGATCTTCAGCTGAAGTTTGGCCAGGACACACTTTCTCTGCTGTTGTTTGGATGCCTGGATTGATTTACTCTGACCTTCATAAGAGCTATTAAACACACACACACACACTCACACACTCTCACACACTCACTCACTGACCTGCGCAAAGATAAAATCCATTAAAGACAAAGTCGTAATTGCCGTCATAATGACTCTCTCTCTCTCACACACACACACACACACACACACACACATACACAAACACAGATGTGCTTATTGTTATTTACACACACACACTGATCTCTGACCCGTTGCAGCGTCTACAAACATCTTTAGCTGTTAATGAAGCTCAAACCTGAACAGCGCTGAGAGATGCTTTCAGATGCGACATTAGTGTGTGTGTGTGTGTGTGTGTGTGTGTGTTTATGTGTTTGTTTGTATTTAGGTGTGCTTCTGAGTGTGTGTGTGTGTGTGTTTGTGTTTGTTTTTATTTAGGTGTGCTTCTGGGTGTCTGTTTTTATTTGTGTCTTTGTGTGTGTGTGTGTGTGTGAGCATGAGCATGAGCGTGTTTGTGTATGTGAGCGTGTGTGTGAGCGAGCGAGAGAACACATGAGAACGTGAGTGTTTGTTTGAGTGAGAGTTTGCATTTTTGTGTCTATTATGTGTCTATTATTGTGTTTGTATTTGTGTGTATACAAGTCAGGGTTAGTATTTATAGTATGAGTGTTTTTGTGAGTGTGTGTGTGTGTGTTTGTGTACTTTTATTTGTTTCTGTAAGTGTTTGTTTGTTTGTGTGTAACATATTGTGCGTCTGTGCATTTCAGAGTATTATGTGTTTGTATTTGGTGTGTGTGTGTTTGTGTGCACTTGCATGTGTGTCTGCATTTTTCTATGTGGTGTGTGCCTGTGCATTGCAGTGGGTGTGTGTGTGTGTGTGTGTTCGTGTTCGTGTGTGTGCGTGTGTGTGTGTGTGTGTGTTCGTGTTCGTGGGTGTGTGCGTGTGTGTGGGTGTGCGTGTGTGTGTGTTAGGACGTGTGTATGTTTAATTCACATGTAGTCAGTGCTCTTGTTCAGTTGTGTGCGTGCGTGTGTGTGTTGTTGTGTGTTCGGATGACAATGGGAGACGTCTGTAACACACACAGCGCTTGTATTCTCTCCATTTTCTCTTTGTGTTGTGAGTGTAGCATCAGCTCTACTCTCTCTCTCTCTCACACACACACACACACACACACACACACACACACACACACACACACACGTCAGAGTCACGTTTCAGCTGTTTTCTGCTGTAATGGACAAATTATAGATCAGTAATGCTTCAGTTCTGATAATTAGTGCATTTACCACATCTGTGAAGCTCAAGCAGAGGCTTTCTGACACACACACACACACACACACACGCACACACACACACACACACACACACACACACACACACAAAGCCTGTGAATACTGATGTACATGTGATTTATCAGCTTTTTCCCTTTTAATAAATCTGCAACAATTTCTAAAAGTCTGTTTTGCATTGTCATTATGGAGGATTGTGTGTAGAATGTTAAGGAAATCAATCAGTTTAATCCATAAGGTTGTAACATAAACAAATGTGGAGAAAGTGAAGCGCTATCAATACTCTCTGCATGCTCTGTACATCAGTATGCTTTAAAATTAACAGTGTGTGTGTGTGTGTATGTGTGCAGGCCGACGTTCAGGTATTTCACCTGGCACACGTGTGTTCTGGGCATCATTGGCTGTGCAGTGATGATGTTCCTGATTAACGCCATCTACGCCTCCGCCAGCATCGCCTTCATGCTGCTGCTGCTGCTGCTCATACACTACCTGAGTCCTGTCAGCAGCTGGGGATGTATCAGCCAGGCCCTCATATTCCACCAGGTACGCACACACACATATTCTACCAGTACACACACCAGTTGATCAGTCTAGTTGACTATTAGGAAAAGTGGCAGAAGGTCGATGCATCATCTGTTGATCTGCATCAATCATCACCAATACTGCAGAAGACCAACTGGAACCAGCATGGACCAAGATTCTCAGAGAAATCAGTCAAGTTTGGTGAAGGAGACATCATGGTTTGGGGTTCATTCAGTATGGGGGTGTGCGAGAGATCTGCAGAGTGGATGATCAACATCAACAGCCTGAGGTATCAAGACATTTGTGCTGCCCATTACATTACAAACCACAGGAGAGGCACAATTCTCCAGCAGGATAGCGCTCCTGCTCATACTTCAGCTCCACATCAAAGCTCCTGAAAGCAGAGAAGGTCAAGCTGCTGCAGGATTGGCCAACCCAGTCACCAGACATGAACATTATTGAGCATGTCTGGGGTAAGATGAAGGAGGAGGTGTTGAAGATGAACACAAAGAGTCTTGATGAGCTCTGGGAGTCCTGCTGAAGCTTTCTTCTTCATTCCAGATGACTTTATTAATCAGTGATGTGAGTCAGTGCAGAGATGTATGGATGCAGTCCTCCAAGCTCATGATGGAGTCAGACACAATATTCATTCTGTCTCCACTGCAGCAGGACTTTATATTCTATACTGGACATTATTTCTGTTCAGTGATGACACTTTAGTCTGAGCAGAGTCAGACCGCACTGTCCTCATCAAATCAGTCAACATCAAGACATGATTTTATTTGATTTTGTGTGTGTGTGTGTGTGTGTGTGTTTGTTCAGGTGCGTAAATACCTGCTGATGCTGGATGTGCGTAAGGATCATGTGAAGTTCTGGAGGCCTCAGGTGCTGCTGATGGTGTCGAACCCCAGGTCCAGCGTGGGATTGATCACTTTCATCAACCACATCAAGAAGAGTGGCCTGTATGTGCTGGGACACGTGCAGCTCGGAGACCTGGGTAAAAAAAACACACAATCACAACCCGTATGGGGAAAGTCTCAGCCTGATAACGTTTACGCTATGGCTCTTACACAATATTGAAATGTTTCAGATTCGCAGGAGTGTAGACAGCACCCTCTAATGGATTTGTCTCAGAAATGTACAATATGTACCTCAAGTAATGTAAACATGCAACAAAACGTACCGTAAGTAATGTAATTTAGATTCGGAAGTGTGTAGATATCACCCTCTAGTGGATTTTTTTTCCAAAACACACCCTAATTAATGTTTTATTTAAAGTTTCAGACTGATTGAGTTTAGGCTACTGGTGTAACGTTCGCAATATTGACAGTTTGGTATGTAGGTAACGTATTTCAGATTCGCAGAAGTGTAGACAGCATCCTACCGTGGATTTGTCCCCTATACGTAACGTAATTCAGATCCGTAACCTGGTAGACGTCACCCTCTAGTGGATTTTTATCCAAAACATGAAACAAAATGTACCCTAATTACTGTATTTCAGATTCGCGGATTGCCATTGTCATTCTATATAATACAACAAATAAAAAATGAACATACAATCCCGTCTCATACCTGAGGAAGCTGGAGGAAAGTCTCAGTCTGAAAGCATTTAATCTATGGGACTAACAGTACACAATATTGACAATTTGTTATTTTGCAGAAGTGTAGACAGCGCCCTCTAGTGGATTTGTCTCAAGTAATATAATTCAGATTTACAAACATGTAGACAGCGCCCTCTAATTGATTTGTCTCAAGAACATGCAATAAAACATATCATAAGTAACGCATTTCTTATCCGCAAAAAGTAAACAGCGCCCTCTAGTGGATTTGTCTCCGAAATGTAGCATACATTCATTAAGTAATGCAATTCAGATTTTCTAATATGTGGACAGCGCCCTCTAGTGGATTTGTCTCTGAAACGTACAGCAACATGTATCTTAAGTAGCACATTTCAGATGTGTAAAAGTGTAGACAGCGCTCTCTAGTGGAATTGTTGACAAAGCATACAACAAAGCATACCCTAATGCAGTGTTTCTCAACTGGTGGTCGGGAACATTTTCAGTGGGTCGCGGAGTGTGTGGTCAAAAAAAACAACAAAAGTACAAATTTGTAGGCCTACTTATTTTGCTTATACCGGACTTTTATTTTGTAATGCGTGCGTGACAACCCTACCGTTTGACATGTGAAATTTTATTTAATTGTTGCAACAAATTTGCCGAATCGCAAGTACGACCCTGAATATGTAAAGTATGAATATATATATATATAGACGACAAAAAAGACTTAAAGCCTCAGTGTGATATGTAGTGAGGTGCTCTAATAAGAGGGCATGAAACCTTCTAAATTAAAACATTTAGAAACCAGAAACATGTTTTATTGACAGTTTATTATTAACTGTATTGGTCGTGTTTACTTTGTAATATTTCTATAATTTGATCCATTTTGTTAAAAGACAGCAATAAAATATTGTTTATTTGTAAGTCTTGGTGAATTTCTTATGATGTATCTGTCACTACTTGTTTATGTTAACAAATAAATACAAATTAATTATAATTCCTAAAATTGTATTATAATTTCTAAAAATTTGGGTCGCGGCTTGATGACCATGTAAAAATGTGGGTCCCATAGCTAAACCAGTTGAGAACCCCTGCCCTAATGTGTTTCAGATTTGCAAAAATGTAGTGGATTTGTCTCCGAAATGTAGAATACATTCATTAAGTAATGCAATTCAGATTTGCAAATATGTGGACAGCACCCTCTAGTGGATTTGTCTCTGAAACATACAGCAAAAAAGTACATTAGGTAGCACATTTCAGTTTTGTAAAAGTGTAGACAGCGCCCTCTAGTGAATATGTTTACAAAACATACAACAAAACTTACCCTAGTGTATTTTAGATTTGCAAAAATGTAGGCCACGCGCTCTTCCGGATTTGTCTTTAAATCATGCAACAAAACATACCTTAAGTAACATATTTCATTTTCATCAGAAGTAAACAGCGCCCTCTAGTGGATTTGTCTCTAAAACGTATAGCAAATATATATCTTAAGTAGCACATTTCAGATTTGTAAAAGTGTAGACAGCGCCCTCTAGTGGATTTGTCTCCAAAACGTACAATATGTACCTTAAGTAATATAATTCAATTTAAAAACATGTAGACAGTGCCCTCTAATTGATTTGTCTCAAGAACATGCAATAAAACATACCATAAGTAACGCATTTGATAGCTGCAAAAAGTAGACAGCACCCTCTAGTGGATTGGGTTCTGAAACATACAGCAAAAGGTACATTAGGTAGCACATTTCAGTTTTATAAAAGTGTAGACATGCAACAAAACATACCTTAAGTAACATATTTCATATTCGTCAGAAGTAAACAGCGCCCTCTAGTGGATTTGTCTCCAAAATGTAGAATACAATTATTAAGTAATGCAATTCAGGTTTGCCAAAATGTGGACAGCACCCTCTAGTGGGTTTGTCTCTGAAACGTACAGCGAAAATGTATCTTAAGTAGCACATTTCAGATTTGGAGAAGTGTAGACAGCGCCCTCTAGTAGTTTACAAAACATACAACAAAGCATACCCTAATGCAGGGGCAGCCAACCCTGTTCCTGGAGAGCCTCTTTCCTGCAGATTTCAGTTGCAACCCATATCAAACACACCTGCCTGTAATTATCACGTGGTGTTCAGGCCCTAATTAATTGGTTCAGGTGTGTTTGATATGGGTTGCAACTGAAATCTGCAGGGAGGTGGCTCTCCAGGAACAGGGTTGGCCACCCCTGAACTAATTTATTTCATATTTCCAAAAATGTAGGCCGTGCACTCTTGTGGATTTGTCTTCAAATCATGCAACAAAACATACCTTAAGTAACTTAATTCATATTCGCAAAAATATAGACAGCGCCCTCTAGTGGATTGTCATCTGAAGCATACAACAAAACCCACCCCATGTAATGATTTTCAGATGCAGAGATTTTACACGCTCCACTGCTGTTTTGAATATTGCATTGCTTTGTTACATATTCTATTGTTTTTGTGCATAAATCATGGCAGTTTTGCATATTCCTTTGTTGTTTCGCATGTCAGATTGCTGTTTCACATATTGCATTGCCATTTTACAAATAATGTTGTCGTTTTGCAAATTCCATTTTCTTCAACACATTCCATTACCATTTTGCATATTGCATTGCCACTTTGCATATTCCATTGGTATTTTACATGTTAAATTTCCGTTTACATATTACATTGCCGTTTTGCAAATCATATTGCTGTTTTACATTTTAAATAGCTGTTTTGCAAATTCCTTCTTCATTTTACATATTACATTGCCGTTTTGCATATATTATTGCTGTTTTGCACATTATATTGCATTTCTATAAAATACATTGCATTTTAACGTAATCATTGATGTTTTGCGTATTCCATTCCAATTTTACATATTCACGTGCCATTTACATATTACATTGGTGTTTTGCATATTACATTGCCATTTTGCATAATACATTTCCGATTTGTATAATCTATTGCTATGTTTTGCATAATCCATTGCTGTTTTGCATATTCCATTTCCTATTTACATAATTCATTTCTGTTTTGCATACTCCATTGCTGTTTTCCATATTTACACTTTAGTTTAACATACTACATTCATGTCTTGCATATTACATTGCCATTTTGCATATTACATTGTCGTTTTGCATACTCTAATACTGTTTTGCATATCACATTTCTTTTTACATAATCCATTACCATTTTGCATATTACATTGCTGCTTTGCATATTACATTGCCATTTTGCATATTACATTGTCGTTTTGCATACTCTATTACTGTTTTGCATATTACATTTCTTTTTACATAATTTTTTTACATAATTTTGCATGTTACATTGTCGTTTTGCTTTTTTTTGCCGTTTTACATATCACATTTTTTTTACATAATCCACTACCATTTTGCATATTACATTGCTGCTTTGCATATTCTATTGGCATTTTACATATTAAATTTATATATTACATTAATGTTTAGCATATTACATTGCCATTTTGCATATTACATTGCTGTTTACATATTTCATTGCTGTTTACACATCACATTGTCGTTTTGCATAATCCATTACCATTTTGAATATTGCATTGATGTTTGCAAATTCCATTTACATATTCAATTGCTGTTTTACATATTCCATTGCTGTTTACATATTACATTGATATTTTGCATATTCCACCACAGTTTTGCATATTGCATTTCCTTTTTACATTATCCATTGCCATGGTTTGCCTATTGCATTGTCATTTTTGCATATTCAGTTGCCATTTTGCATATTTCGTTGCTGTTTCCATGTTGGAACTAAATTTTGCTACTTGTATGCTTCCATACTTTTCTGACCTCGTATGCATTTAAGCCTGTTGCCGTAGATAATCTTCGGACCTTCTGAAATAGCACACATGTCCTGCTCTTTAAGCACACGGACACTGAATTATTTGAGCTGTGCATCGTGTGAATGATGATTGCTGTAATTGGCAGCCGGCGAGTCCCATGCGGCGCATGAATATTAATCTGCGAGTGACCCGACTGTTTCTGTCTGTGCGTTTCTCTGCAGACGTTCTGCCGTCTGATCCTCTGCAGGCTCAGTATGACTCCTGGTTGTCTCTGGTGGATCATCTGAATATTAAAGCGTTTGTTAATCTCACGCTGGCCGACTCTATCAGACATGGAGTTCAACACCTGCTGTTCATATCAGGCCTCGGTGAGCGAAAAAACACACTTACAGCAGGAGATCTGAGTTCAGCACAACACTAGCAGTCCTTCTGCATCACAAACACTGCATATCAGCTTGTTTAGCTGGAATAGCAGCTAAAATATGCATTATATTTTAATAAGCATGTGCTAATGCACTTGGGATAATTAAGTCAGTCAATCACAAGCAGTATGCAAAAGGGTTATTATTTATGTTTTTATTTTAAATGCATAATCTTGCCTAATTTTACTGTTATTATGTGTATACTTACTACTTTAGAAATAGAGCTTTTTGTTTTAAATACATTCATTAAATTAAAAAGGTTAACTATATATATATACATTTCCTTATTTTATATATTTATATGTATGCAGTTTATAAGTTATTGTCATGTTAAACTTTTAAATATTTGTATAATTTATTTATTGTCACACTTTGCTTGTTTTAGGGAGAAACTCACTTAATTTCATGCAAAACTTTTACTTGTGCCAAAAATACTTCTTATTTTATATTTTATGCACAGTTTGTTTACATATTTCATATTTTACCTATATAAACGTTTCATTTTCCTACTAATTTATTTAATTTAACCTGTACATATTTTTATTTACCTGTAATTATCATTATATTTCTATGTTCACTTTTATGTGCTGTTTATAATAATTTATGTAATTATTTATGCAAATTCTTATGCATTTTCTCATCCATTATTTAACTCAATTCAAGGTAAGTTTATTTGTATAGCACCTTTCACAATAATTATCGTTTCAAAGCTGCTTTATCAAAGGGACACTTTATAACATTACAATCAAACTCAGAAAAAAGAAGCTTATTTGTTACTATAACTTTAGTAATTACTAATAACTAGGGCCAGACAGAATCTGTGGACATTTTTTGCTAATTCTGCTGAGAATCTGCAGATTTATGTGGAATTAAATATTATAAACTTTAAAAGGTATTTTTTTTATTTCATATATTAAGTTTTTTCAATGTCTATAATGCAAATCTAATTAGATATACTTCATTAATAAACAAAGCAAGTCTCTTATCTAATATATCTACTAAAAGACAGAAAATATGAAAAATGGCCACTTTATTAGGTACACCTTAATAGTACTGGGTTGGACCCCTCAATCCTTCAGGTCAGAGATTCATCAAGCTACTGGAAATATTCCTCAGAGATTTTGCTCCATGTTGTCATGATAGCATCACACAGTTGCTGCAGATTTGTCGGCTGCACATCCATGATGCCAATCTCCCACTCCACCACATCCCAAAGCTGCTCTATCGGATTGAGCTCTGGTGACTGTGGAGGCCATTTGAGTACAGTGAACTCATCGTCATGTTCAAGAAACCAGTCTGAGATGATTGAGCTTCATGACATGCTGCGTTATCCTGCTGGAAGTAGCCATCAGAAGATGGAGACACTGTGCTCATAAAGGGATGGACATGGTCAGCAGCAATACTCAGGTAGGCTGTGGCGTTGATGCTCAATTGGTACTAATGGACCCAAAGAAAATCTCCCCCACACCATTACACCACCACCACCAGCCTGAACCGCTGACACAAGGCAGGATGATCCATGCTTTCATGTTGTTGAGGCCAAATTGTGAGCCGAGCATCCGAATGTGTCAGCAGAAATGGAGACTCATCAGAGCAGCAACGTTTCTCCAATCTTCTAGTGTCCAGTTTTGGTGAGTCTGTGTGAATTGTAGCCTCAGTTTCCTGTTCTTAGCTGACAGGAGCGGCACCCGGTGTGCTCTTCTGCTGCTGTAGCCCATCCGCCTCAAGGTTGGACGTGTTGTGTGTTCAGAGATGCTCTTCTGCAGAGCTCGGTTGTAGCGAGTGCTTATTTGAGTTACTGTTGCCTTTCTATCAGCAGGAACCAGTCTGGCCATTCTCCTCTGACCTCTGGCCTCATCAACAAGGCATTTGCGCCCACAGAACTGCCGCTCACTGGATATTTCCTCTCTGTCGGAGCATTCTCTGTAAACCCTAGAGATGATTGTGCGTGAAAATCCCAGTAGATCAGCAGTTTCTGAAATACTCAGAGCAGCCCGTCTGGCAGCAACAACCATGCCACGTTGACCAAGTCACTTGACCATGTCTGCAAAAGTCAGTCTTGACCATGTTTACATGCCTAAATGCATTGAGTTGCTGCCATGTGATTGGCTGATTAAAAATTTGCATTAACGAGCAGTTGGACAGGTGTACCTAATAAAGTGGCCAGTGGGTGTATATTGTAAAAATCAACTATATTTTTATACTTGTCAATTAAAAACTAAATAAATATAAATGTACACAAATTTACACAAGCAAATAAATAGACTCAACGATGGGCTAAAAATTTCATGTGGGTCTACTAATTACTAATTACCTGGTAACTTATAGCTTGTAATTTTTGTGTCTGTGTGTGTTGTCGTCTGCAGGTGGAATGAGACCCAATACTCTTGTTCTGGGTTTCTATGATGACGCCTCGCCTCAGGACCAGCTCCAGGACTCCAGTCTGTCCATGAGCAAATTTTTGGACAATTCCTCTCAAAACGAAGACCCAGAAGACCAAGACGAGCCGCCATTTCATTTCCCGCCAGTGCGAGGGGGCGTGGCTGTAGGCAGGGGTGCGGTTTGGGGCGGGAAATCTCTCGGCCCTCAGGAATACGTTTGCATAATCGCAGACGCAGTTAAAATGCTGAAAAATGTAGCATTGGCGCGGTATTTTGGTCAGTTCGATCATACACACGCTCTGCAGGGTCCGATATTTGTAGACGTTTGGCCGGTAAACCTCTTGCGTCCTGATAGCGCTGCGTATGTCGACACATGCTCACTCTTTTTACTTCAACTCGCCTGCATTCTCAACATGACGAGGGCGTGGCAGAAAGCGAGACTCCGCCTCTTTTTATGCGTGGAGGAGGGGCGGAGCCTAAAGGGGACTGAGCAGAAACTCGGACACCTGTTGAAGGATCTCCGGATGAAGGCGGACATATGTACGGTTCCCTGGGATTCAGAAGTGGCGCTTCATTGGCAACGGCAAACAAGATTGGATAGAAATGAAAAAGAGGAGGAGCTGGAAAGCGAAGAAGGCGGGGTCGAGGCTGATAAATTCTTCTCAAACAGTTTTCCGAGTAACACCTCGCGAGTGTCGGATGAGTATTTACAGGCTGTCAATAAGCTGATCCTGGAGCAGAAGCTCCGCCCACCAGCTGTCCGCTTTCTATATTTGCCCCGCCCCCCTGCGGATACGAGCCGATACAGCGATTATCTGAATCAGCTGGAGCTGCTGACCCGGGACCTGGGCCCAACGCTCTTGATCCACGGGGTCACGCCGGTCATCACCACTGACCTCTAATGCTCCTGTTCTAGATTATTCCTAAACAAAAGTTCCGGAAAAACATACATTTTCCTACATTTTCATTTTTTATTGTTTCTAGCACTTCACATGTTTACTTCGGATGACGGTATAGATCATGGATTACCATTCCTTCCCTTTCCATTCCTGGACCTTCTTTTTGAGCTTTTCCTTTCTGAATGTAACGAGTGAATATTCCCAAATATTCCCACCTGAGCTCAGAACTGTCAACATTCCTTTGATGTTCCATTTTATCGGAATTCCAACATGTTTTAGAATGCTGCGTCTCTGAAAGCACAACCGGAATTATCCTTGATTAAGGAAAAACATTTTGTAATGCAAAGTTATTTTATTTATTTTTTTTAGAATCGTTTTAGTAACATTTTCACAAAAACAAAAAGTGATTTTGAAAATTCCGGAAAATTCTGGTGCTTTTCCTATATACCGAAAAACCGGAACGTCTTAGGATGTTTTGAATTACTCGGAAAGCATTTTTCATTTTTACATCCTTTGCTTTTCCTGACTGTTTTCCTTAAGAGAAATGTAACAAGTGCAATTCCAGAATGTTTCAGAAAATTCCCACTTTGTGCTCAGAACTGTCAACATTCCTTTGATGTTCCATTTTACTAGAATTCCAAAATGTTCCAGAAAGTCTTGGAATTCCAGTGCTGTTCCGGAATTATCCTTGAATAAGTAAAAACATTCTGGAACTTTTTTTTAGGTTTGTGTTAGTCACATTTTCACAAAAACAAAACAAAATGACATTCTGAAAAAAGCTGGACATTGCTGGTGCTTTTCCCAAATATTTATCCAATATTTATGGCAGCAGAAACTACAATTTTTTTTATGATGCTTTCAGTCATTCAGAAAGCATTTTTACATTCGGTGCTTTTCCTGAATGTTTTCCTGAAGACAGATGTAACAAGTGCAATTCCAGAATATTCCCAAATATTCCCACTCTGAGCTCAGGAACTGCCAACATTCCTTTGTGGTTTCATTTTTTTTGAAATTCCAAAATATTCCAGAATTTTGAAAAGTTCTGAAAGCACAACTCTTGAAATTCCAGTGCTATTTCGGAATGTTTTTCTTTTCTTTTTTAAAGGATAAGGATGTATTTTAACACCAAAACAACAGGTGGGAATTCTAAAATATTCCAGATTGTTGCATCTCTGAAACCTCAACCTTTGAAATTCCACTGCTATTCCAGAATGTTTTCCGGTATTTAAAGATAAGGATGCATTTCCACTCTATAACAAGCAGTGGAATTCATCCATCTCTGAGCTCAGGATGCCAAAAGGCATTGTATTGTTTTTAGGATTGTTTAAGTTACATTTTCATAAAAAGAAAACAAAGTGGCTTTCTAGGAAAAAGGCTGGACATTCTGGTGCTTTTCCTAAAAATGTATCCTAAAAAACATCCATGGCAGCAAAAACTGGAATGTCTTAGGATGTTTTAAGCCACTCAGAAAACCTTTTTACATCCTCTGCTTTTCCTTAATGTTTTTTTTTCCTTAATAGAGATGTAACAAGTGCAATTCCGGAATGTTCAGGAATATTCCCACTTTGAGCTCAGCTCTGTCAACATTTCTTTGTTCCATTTTTTTTTCGGAATTCCAAAATGTTCCAGAATGTTGTGCCTCTGAAAGCACAACTCTTGGAATTCCAGTGCTATTCCAGAATTATCCTTGAATAAGGAAAAACCCTTTGGAACACATCCCAGAATGTTGACCTAGAGCATA
>NC_141035.1:50570000-50582500 GCF_052040795.2 Danio rerio
ATTATTTTAATGAGAATAAGAGTATTTCTGTCTTAAAAGATGCCAAAGTGTGCTAAAAAATAAGGGAAAATTATGATTAATTTACTGTAAATTAATGATAGTATTAGCTTATTGCATTAGACAAATCATTTACAATCTAGAGAATCAGTATTTTATTTACACCATTTAATTGAGAATGCGAGTTGAAAATGTATTGTTTTCTATAATAAAAATAATGTCAATTTGTGCAAAAAAACCCAAACGTACTGCTATTTAAAAATATTTCTGTGAATATAATCTCTAACTATGGCCAGATTCCGATGCAAGGCACATCTTGGAGTGAACATCTGCGAACGAGAGTAAAAATGGGGTGAAGGGGTTAAAAGAAGATAAACTGGTTAGTTGAAGGACTCTTACCTGCGCTAAATGAGGTCGAGTGCTGATTTGGAGCAAGTCCAGTGTGTGTGTGTGTGTGTGTGTGTGTGTGTGGAATCAGATGATAAAATGAGTTGACATCATATCCAGCACTCTGTCAGGTCAGGTCATCTGTATCGCCATGGAGATGGAAGCGGTTGTCATGGCGCTGCAGGTGCCGGGAGACCCTTCATATAGTGCTGTGATGCTCTGGACACACACACACACACACACAGATTTACACTCTCAGCAGTTCAGTCACTTACAGTGTTTGTACTCAAAAAAAGACACTTGTTGATGTTTTCTATTACATGAAATGATTATGAAACCGCAATAAATGCATTATAGCATCCACTCCTGTAGGTAAGGGATAATTAACACTAGGAGAATATGGGACTGTAATGCACACCTGAGGTAGTAATTTTCCCACAATTTGAAACATTAATTGATTATTTTTGTAATTTAAATGACTTGGAGAGGATGAATTGACGTCTAAACTAGTTGCAAAATAAACACCAACACACCCCAGGTAAAAAAAAGTGCACTAAAATGCACTTTATTTAAGTATACTTAGTACACTTTTCAGTAATGTACTAAAGTGCTCTATTTTCGCACACTAATTTTGTACTTAATGTAAGATAGTATAAAGTATATGTTAAGATAAACTTAACACCATCTAAGTGTACTTAATTGTGCTAGTTTGAGACACCATGAAATTGAACTAAATTGTGCTTTTAACATACTATATCTGTATTTTAAAAATATATATATTTAGTTACCACTAGAAATACAATTGAACCCTACTTTTAAATATTTAAATATATTTACGACTAATTCAAATTATAATAGTAATTTATTAAAAGAATATACAAATTGTAAAAAAAGTGTGCTAAATACTGTATTAAAAGTGCTCTATTTTTGGCGTTTTATTCTATTGCTCTTTCTATTAATTCTGTTTTTCTATTATTTCACTTCATAAAAACTGCAGTAGGAGCTAAGTGATACGACACATTGCTTAATCGAGCAATACTCAGCAGTCTACAGGTGTTTGTTACCTCAGATTACAAACTTATCATTCCCAATTTTACAATAAACGCTATGAATTCACAAAAGATACAGGTAAACATACCTTTTGCCTCATTGGGGTGGTGTTGAATAATTTTATAAACAGCATTTTTCGTTCTGACAAACGCGATGGCTGGATCAGCCGTTCCTTAGTAACGCATAGTAAACAAACTGCTGTATCCCGTATCAAAATAAGAGTCACTCGTAAGATTTTGAATGGGGAAAAGTGTAACCGTCAATATGATGAATAAAGCCCCGCCTAGTACAGGAGCTAATCATCAACAGGGTATATGCCGAGCTAGTGCTGTTCTCATGCTGATACACTTCCGTTGACCTGTTATTGTGAACTTTTCCCATTTTATACGGTTCCTTATACAACATCGATGTAGTAATGTTATTAAAATACATTCAGTTAAATGAACTTTAGCATTTATTTAGTTGCTTAAGCGTAAAATGAGACAAAAAGCCGTTAGCTCGCACGCGCCCGTCAGAATCAGCAGGCTAGCGCAGAAGCTCCTTTGAATATACTGGGGTAAAATAAATGCTCATATTATAAAGATATGGCGGGGGAAATGTAATTTAATGCAGTGCTTCTTGTACAATCTGAGACCCACTTTAAATCGGATATCACTCAGCTAGTGAAGATCGCTGATTTTTAAAGAAAACAGATCTTTAACGCACCGGATTTTGCATTGGCATTCAATTCGCCGGAAGCGCTTAACCCAGGTTACTGGCAAATTAAAAGTCCTATTAGCATGCTTCGGCATATACCCCATCGATATAGACTGAAGTTTCTCCGCCGGGGTAGATGATTTTGTAACGGAGGCCAGCTAGTAAATGATGTACAGGTAAACCTCACTCCTCTGACCTCTAAACATGCTCTTGACAAAAGTTGAAGGTGGTGGTTTTTAGCCTCCTTGGTGGAGCAACCGACTCCCATGCGGAAAGTCGTTGGCTTGATACCAGCTCGGAGCGGGTTGGGTGGCGTAGGACCGGCGGGGTTACACTCGGACCAGACGTGTGCTTTTACAACAGTTTTGTTGTCAACAAACACACTGGAATCTCAGCAAATCCTTGCTTCACATACATAAGAAACATATCCACTTAAAGCTTGAAATCTGCCCTTTTAAATGATCCCGTTACACTTGAAAACAAAAGCATTTTGGTTTTGTAATCTGTATGAAACGAACGCGAGGTGCAGTCGATCCTGTTAAACGCACATCACATGACAGCAGCTAACGTTCATAGATATATACACTAGATATCGCATAGGGACCCTGAGCATGCGTCAATAGCGCCGCCACATTGGTACAGTGCTCCCAGGACAAATGTCATTCAACTGCACTGGTCAAAACAGTGTTATTACGTGATACGGGACTTTAGCGCTGTCTACGGGTGTAGTAACGAGCTAACAAAGCACAAAGACAAAACATTTCATAGGTAATATTAAGTTTTTTTTTTCTGTTTTTGTATGTTCTGAACTTTTGTGCTAATCAGGTAACATTACTGATGATAACAGTCACTTACTGCATTCACCATAAGGCAAAGCAGCTCCAACTCGCATTAAACACTCGGCTTATGCTAGTTTTGTTGAATAAAATCAGCAAACAATGCAAGAGAAATATGACAACGAGATGCTGCGCTGCCAGAAACTTATTATCGGCTAATGTTAGTGAAAGAGTCGTTAGGGGGATTCATTCTCAAGCGAATCGCTCCCTGATCCGTCAGTATGAGAAGTGAAAGCAGGAGAGGAGCTGTGTTTCAGGACATGATTACATCAAATTTAACAGGGATGGTGAATAGTACATTTCCCTACACACAAACACAAGCTTTTTGTCAGGAATGCCCGTGCGGTCACTGATCCATCAATGTAGAAAAGTGATGTAAAATTATAATTTTCGTAATTAGAAAAAAAAATTACATACTAACATCCAGGAAAACTCCCGATCATAGATATATGTGTATATGTGTAAATCTCTGGCTTTGCATGGCCACAGTCCTTCACTGTACCTTGGTCCCGCATTCATTTCAAAGGAGCGCTACCCTGTACCAAGATGGCGGTGCTATTGACGCATTCCATCTAATAGACAATAGGCCAGGCGACATCTAGTGTATATATCTATGGCTAACGTTACTCAAAGGCCCACAAACATGTAAACAGAGAGTCGCCGTCATTTCTGGAGGAGATTCATCATCAAGAAGTTGTGGATTACTTCAGAAGGGCAGCGCGATCTGACAGAACATTCTTCAGGGGATGATCATACGGCCATAAATGAGGTTGGTGTCATGACTATCTTGTTTCTCTTCATAGATATATACACTAAATATCACAAACGGATCCTGCGCATGCGTCAATAGCGCCGCCATATTTGTACAGTGCTTCCAGCACAAAAGTCATTCAACCACACTAAGTCAGCGTGAAGAGGCTTGACTTTAGCGCTGTGTGCAGGTGTAGTAAAGAGCAAAGAAAGAAAACAAAGCACAAAGGCAGAACGTTTCATAGGTAACATTTAGTTTTTTACGTTTTACATGTTATGAACTTTTGTGCTCAACAAGTAAGTTTATTGATGATAATACAGACTCTTTCTGCATTCACCATAAGGCATAGTAGCACCAACTTGCACTAAATACTAGGCTTATGCAAGTTCTGTTGTTTTAAATCAGCAAGCAATGCAAAATAAATATGACCGCAAGACACTGCGGTGCCAGAAACTTGTATTATTGTCGGCTAAGTGAACAAGTCGTTAAAAAAGAAGATTTATTCACAAATGACTCGCTCCCTCCATTAGAATGAGAAGTAAGAGCAGGACAGTGTTTCAGGATGCGGATTAGATCAAATTTAACAGGGAGAGTGGATAATACATTTCCATACACACTCTTTGTCAGCAATGCCCGTACGGTCACTTATCATCAATGTAGAAAAGTGATGTAAAATTCTAATTTACATAATTTGAAAAAAAAAATAATTGCATACTGACCTCCGGGAAAACTCCAGATCATAGATATATGTGTGTATATCTCTGGCTCTGGATGGCCACAGTCCTCCACTGCAGCTTGGTCCCACATTCATTTCAAAGGAGCACTACCCTGTACTAAAATGGCGGCTCTATTGACGCATTCCTTCCAATAGACAACAACAAGGTGGGCGACATCTAATTTAAATATCTATGGTTTCTTTCAAGTGTGCATGCGCGTTAGCTCGGCAACCGGAATAAATGACGATTTTTTTTGATTGGACTTTTTAGAATTGAAACATGAGACTTATGAGTTGTTTCTTAATTGTCATGTAATCGTAAGCTTGGCCAACAGTTTTGGAGAATTTGATGTTTCCCCATTCAGTCACAAAAATCTGTCCCCATTGTTTCCCCATTCATCCAGCAAACTTTGCTCTGATCACAGCCTAAGGAGAAATGTTTCCTAACTACAAATCTCTGGCTGAAGTGGCGCTAGTAATTCCAGTCTTTGGTCAGGAGAAGTCGACTTTCCGAGGCAAAGACACAGAATTAAATGATGACTGCCTGTGCATCAGTCTCTCTTGATGCGTTTGATTAAGAGGCAAGCATCCAGTTCAAGTCGACGCAGGAGGAAGATATGAGGTAAGGCAGATAGGAGTTTTTGTTCATTTGTCAAATAAATAAATGAATAATTTAGCCTATATGCTCGTCGTGCAAGTTCATTATTAAAATATGAATGAAAAAAGCGATCAGAAAGTCTGCAAATTAAATAACGATCAATAATAGGTTATGAAGGAAATCTTACAACCCTCTACGTCAGGGGTTTTCAAAGTGTGAGGCGCGCCTCCCCTGGGGGGCGCCAGAGCATGTCAGGGGAGGCGCGGGAAAAAATATAATATAATAAAAATATAATTATTAAGTTTAATTATTATATGTATTTTTTATTATATTTAAACGTTTTAATTAAACAAAGCAAAAAATAAATAAATAAATAATACGTCAAATGTAAGAAAACCTTTTTTACCCAGAAGGCCATAGCTGTGAATTCGCTTCTGTTTGGCAAGCCCGCCAATACAGGTATATGCCTGCTAATACAATGGGTCGGTTTCTGAGACCCCCCGATTCAAAGCTGTAATGAAGTTCACGGCCCTTTGGCCGCCACCCGCCGGGAAGAAGGAGGCGGAGAACCGACGCAGTTTTAAAATGATTTATTAATAACAGTGACGGCAGCTCCTCACGGAGACTGCCGTCTAAACCAAAACAAACGGACGGCAGCTCCTCACTCCTCAAACTGAAAGCAAAAGTAAAATATGTATGGCCCGGTCCTCTCTCGGCTTCCTCTGCCATAGTTCCTCCTTTTATGATCCAGAGCTCCTTCCGTGGGATCTGAGGCAGGTGCGCACCGCAGGTGTATCCACTTACGCGGTGGCCTCACTCCGTTACCCACGGCTCTCGGCCACGCCCCCTCGCCACAAAAGCCTTCAAGTTCAGGACTTAAACCCAAAAGATGACGATATGATGATCAGTATTTGAGTTTAGGATTTACGTGGACAGGACCAGCTGATGAACCACGACCTTTATGTGTGGTTTGTCAAGGTATTTTGGCTAATGACAGCATGAGACCCGCTAAACTTCGACTGTTTTGACTGGGATGGACAGTTCTTGGATCTGTTCTATTCATATTGAACCATCATCCTAGTTTAAAAAACGTTATATTCTCTGTAAATAATTGCACTTTCATGCAAATGATGATAAAAGTGAGTTAACAGTCTGACATCTGTCTGTGTCTTTTTATATACTGTATATATATATATATATATATATATATATATATATATATATATATATATATATATATATATATATATATATATATTTGATGGATAAGTTGTTTCAAAAGGGAGGCCCACTGTCTTAGACTTTGAAAAACCCTGCTCTACGTCAAAATGACAGACAATGAGAAAGTCTAACGTGACCTCTGGTCCGTACGCATGTTTAGTATGAATTCAATGCAAGTCTTCGTACATGAGGGCCCTGGATGGTGAAATCAAGACTTTCAGAAGGAGGAAAACAATAGTGTGAGACTGATAACGGCAGCCGGAAGAGAGAATCATGTCAGATATACTGTCCTGCCCCATACACACTGCTTTACACACACCTCTACAAGCACTAGGGCTGTGCAATTAATCGAAAATCCGATTTCGATTTTGGCTTTTAACGATTATGAAAAGCCATTAATCGAGATAAAGGATTATTCCATCATGTACCGCCCCCTTTCCAGTTGTACACGTGTGAAAACTCTTTGCCTCTGCAATGCAAAGTTCCACGGGAACTTTAAAAGCGCAAACGAGCACGTGCTGTTGTGTGTGTGCGCGCCGTGCTTAGCCTCGGACAGGTAGCGTGTGTGTGTTTGCCCGTGCGACAGTGACAGCAGAGCATACACACATCTAACGCAATCTTAATGTGAACGCTTTAATGGTCAAATACATGCACATGTGTGTCAGAGCGTGGTGTTTAGTGATTATTCATATTAACCCTCATTTGTGTAATAAACTAACAAGTTGAGAATCAAAAAACACAAGAAAGAGAAACCATATCAGAACCACACTCTTAAAGTGACAGCGTGCGGTATTCCTGAGCTGCCGACTGTTTATATCATTAATCAATAATAAAATCAAAAATACAGTGAAGATGCTTAAAGCACAATTTACACAACAGATTTAATAACTCATCTCTAATAACTGATTTCTTTGATCTTTGCTATGATGACAGCACATTATATTTTACTAGATGTTCTTCAAGATACTCAGCTTAAAGTGACATTCAAAGGCTTAATTTGGGTAAATAGACAAGTCATTGTATAACAGTCGTTTCTTCTGCAGACAATTAAACATCTATATTGCTTAAAGGGGCTAATAATATCAAGCTATTAAAATAGGTTTCAAAATATTCAAACCTGCTTTTATTCTAGCTGAAATAAAACAAATAAGCCTTTCTCCAGAAGAAAAAATATTATAGGAAATACTGTGAAAAAACCCCTCTGTTAAACATCATTTGGGAAATATTTATATATATAAATAAATTCACAGGAGGACGAATAATGTTGACTTCAACTGATAATCGTTTTGAATAATCGTGATTACAATTATGAATTAAAATAATCGGGATTATGATTTTTCCCATAATCGAGCAGCCCTAGCGCTCGCTTGTTTTTTGTAATTTGATGCAAATATGATATGATACAGACATAAACACATATAAATATTCATATATTTAAAAGAAATCTAAATATTAAAAACTTTCAAGGGTTTGAGGTTATGAAGAGCGTTAAATGCATTATAACAGTCTTGTAAAAAGGCTCCATTATGATCAATTATATATTATAATATGTAGTAATTAGATTTAATTTAATCATCTGAAGTTTCTCTAATAATCTTAATTTTCTTTTTTCTTTTTTTTTCTCTTCAGTGCCCTCTCAAGCTCTTTTCCCTCTTCTCTCTCTCTCTCTCTCTCTCTCTCTCTCTCTCTCTCTGTAAGTGTGTGTCAGTGGTCATCATAATGAGCTACAGTAATCTTCTGTAATTACCTGAGAGGAAACAACAAAAGTTCTGCCAGTGTTTTTTCTGTCTTTCTTTTTTTGTGCCATCATTACAGTCCCCCCCCCTCTCTCTCTCTCTCTCTCTCTCTCTCTCTCTCTCTCTCTCTCTCTCTGATAAGATTAAGATTTCTCTGGCTGCTCTTCAAATGAGAGCTTCATCATCTGCTGTTTTCCTGGAGGTCAAACTCACACTTCAGCCTTTAGTTTACAACCACTGCAATATCACTACTGGACCACGAGAACACCGTGTGTGTGTGTGTGTGTGTGTGTGTGTGTGTGTGTGTGTGTGTGTGTGTGTGTTTGTGTGTGTGTGTGTGTGTGTGTGTGTGTGTTTGTGTGTGTGTGTGTGTTTGTGTGTGTGTGTGTGTGTGTGTTTGTGTGTGTCTGTCTGTGTATGTGTGAGCATTTGTTCTGTCTGTTCTCTGTGTTCCTCCATGTATTGATTGTTGGTTCTGTTGTTTGTTTTCTGTCAGTCTGTGTTGTTCATTCTGTGCTGGTCCATCATTCTTCATCTGTTCTGTTGAGCGCTTGATTCTTTCTTTCTGTTCTTTCATTTATTAATCTGTCATTCTGCTCACTTGTTCTGTTCCTTGTTTGTTCCATCTATCCCATCATCTAATCATTCATCCATCCATCCACCTGTCTGTCTGTATATCCATCTATCTATCCATCCATCCACCTGTCTGTCTGTATATCCATCCATCCATCTATCCATCCATTCATCCATCCACCTGTCTGTGTGTATATCCATCCATCCATCCATCCATCCATCCATCCATCCATCCATCCATCCATCCATCCATCCATCCATCCATCCATCCATCCATCCATCCACCTGTCTGTCCGTATATCCATCCATCCATCCATCCATCCACCCATCCACCTGTCTGTCCATATATCCATCCATCCATCCATCCATCCATTCACCTGTCTGTCCGTATATCCATCCATCCATCTACCTGTCTGTCTGTATGTCCATTCATCCATCCATCCACCTGTCTGTCCGTATATCCATCTATCCATCCATCCATCTACCTGTCTGTCAGTATATCCATCCATCCATCCATCCATCCACCTGTCTGTCTGTATATCCATTCATCCATCCATCCATCCATCCATCCATCCATCCATCCATCCATCCATCCATCCATCCATCCATCCATCCATCCATCCATCCACCTGTCTGTCTGTATATCCATCCATCCATCCATCCATCCACTTGTCTGTCTGTATATCCATCCATCCATCCATCTACCTGTCTGTCCGTATATCCATCCATCCATCCATCCATCCATCTACCTGTCTGTCAGTATATCCATCCATCCATCCATCCATCCATCCATCCATCCATCCACCTGTCTGTCTGTATGTCCATTCATCCATCCATCCATCCATCCATCCATCCATTCACCTGTCTGTCCGTATATCCATCCATCCATCCATCCATCCATCCATCCACCTGTCTGTCTGTATATCCATCCATCCATCCATCCATCCATCCATCCATCCATCCATCCATCCACCTGTCTGTCTGTATATCCATCCATCCATCCATCCATCCATCCATCCATCCATCCATCCATCCATCCACCTGTCTGTCTGTATATCCATCCATCCATCCATCTTATTAATTGTTCATGTTTAGTTGTTTAGATTGTCCATCTGTTGTTCCATCATTTGCTTATTCAATCTAGTCTGTCCGTTCTTTTATTCTATTGATTAATCCATTCATCTGTCATTCTGTCTTCAACATATCACTCTTTTTTCACAGCAGAATCTGTTTTGAAACATTTTTGTTGTTTTTCTGTCTGTTCTGTTTTCTCTCACTGAAGTCTCTCTCTCTCTCCCTCTCTCCCTCTCTCTCTCTCTCTCTCCCTCTCTCCCTCTCTCTCTCTCTCCCTCTCTCCCTCTCTCTCTCTCTCTCTCTTTCTCTCTCTGCGTAATTACTGTCGCTCTCTGATAGGATTGTTTTTCTCAGGTGAGCGCGCCCAGTTCTCATCGCCGTGGGAACAGCTCGACACTAAATTATAACTTCTGCTCCATAACAGAGGCGAGCGAGGGAACCGCTGCGTTAAAAACGGAAAGAGGAGGAAGGAGAGCCAGAGAAAATGGCAGAATGAACATCTTAATTGTTTCTGTTTGTTTGTTTGTCGGTGTTGTGGGTAATTAGCACATTGTGAGAGAGGCGTGAATAAGTGCGCAAAACTCGTCAGGCGGAACGAAGCCGTGTTCATTTGTGCCGTTTCGGCCCCTGCTGCTGTAAACACACACACACCTGCACACACACACACACACACAGGCGCTGCATGTGTCTTTCCATTCAAAGTTAAGATTATGATGCAAATTAGACTCTTTTTTTGAAAAGTCACATGAAATAAACATTGAGTCTATTTACTTTAATACGGGCTCCTGCTGCGAACAATTCATCAGTGCATGTTATTGTGAGTTCTGCAGAGTTTCATGTCGAGTTGTTTCTTTTGACTGTTATCATAAAGCCAGTTCACTGATGCAGATTACTCTTACATTGAGCCATTTAGCAGACACTTTTGCCTAAAGCGACTTACAATTGAGGAGGCATTCAGCGATTCAACAAGAAGAGGCAACACACAATGAGAATTAAGTGCTAGAGTTACTTTTACCTTACATTTGTCATATTTACAGATATTTCGGTGCTGCTGTGCATCCCTGTGTGTGTAATAAGCAATGTTTACATGCATTTTGGAGCCTCCTATCACTAATACACTCTTTAAATAGCAAATAACAACACTGTGCTGTTGACATTAGAACACCACTATAACTGATGCAGACTACACTTACATTAAGGCACTTAGCAGACGCTTTTGTCCATATAAAGTTCTATCTTTTAAGAGCAAGTTGCATTCATTCATTCATTCATTCATTCATTCAATCATTCATTCATTCATTAATTCATTCATTTGTCACATTTATTACTTTAATTTTTCACCTTTAAAGATATTTCGGTGCTGCTGTGCATCCCTGTGTGTGTAAATAGCAACATTTACATGAATTGTGGACCCACCTATCACTATTACACTCGTTAAATAGCAAATAACAACACTGCGCTGTTGACATTAGAGCACTGCAGTAACTGACGCAGACTACACTTACATTAAGACATTTAGCAGACGCTTTTGTCTATATAAAGTTGTATCTTTTAAGAGCAAATTGCATTAATTAATTAATTAATTAATTCATTCATTCATTCATTCATTCATTCATTCAATCATTCATTCATTCATTCATTCATTTGTCACATCTATTACTTTAATTTTTCACCTTTAAAGATATTTTGGTGCTGCTGTGCGTCCCTGTGTGTGTAATAAGCAACGTTTACATGAATTGTGGACCCACCTATTACTATTACACTCTTTAAATAGCAAATAAAAACACTGCGCTGTTGACATTAGAACACCACTATAACTGACGCAGACTACACTTACATTAAGGCACTTAGCAGACGCTTTTGTCTACATAAAGTTCTATCTTTTAAGAGCAAGTTGCATTCATTCATTCATTCATTCATTCAGATATTTCGGTGCTGCTGTGCATTCCTGTGTGTAATAAGCAATGTTTACATGCATTGTGGACCCACCTATCACTATTACACTCGTTAAATACCAAATAATAACACTGCGCTGTTGACATTAGAGCACTGCGGTAACTGATGCAGACTACACTTACATTAAGGCACTTAGCAGACGCTTTTGTCTATATAAAGTTCTATCTTTTAAGAGCAAATTGCATTAATTAATTAATTAATTAATTCATTCATTCATTCATTCATTCATTTGTCACATTTATTATTTTAATTTTCCACCTTTAAAGATATTTCTGTGCTGCTGTGCGCCCCTGTGTGTGTAATAAGCAACGTTTACATGCATTGTGTACCCACCTATCTCTAACACACTCTTTAAATAGCAAATAAAAACCCTGCACCATTGATATTAGAGCATAACTGATGCAGATTACTCTTACATTTAGCCATTTAGCAGATGCTTTTGTTTAAAGTGTCTTACAATTGAGAAGGCATTTAGCGATTCAACAAGAAGAGGCAATACACACTGTTAGAGCACAGAGAATTAAGTGCTAGAGTTACTTTTACTTTTCATTTGACATATTTAAAGATATTTCGGTGCTGCTGTGCATCCCTGTGTGTAATAAGCAACGTTTACATGCATTGTGGACCCACCTATCACTATTACACTCGTTAAATACCAAATAACAACACTGCGCTGTTGACATTAGAGCACCGCGGTAACTGATGCAGACTACACTTACATTAAGGCACTTAGCAGACGCTTTTGTCTATATAAAGTTCTATCTTTTAAGAGCAAATTGCATTAATTAATTAATTAATTAATTAATTAATTAATTAATTCATTCATTCATTCATTCATTCATTCGTCACATTTATTACTTTCATTTTTCACCTTTAAAGATATTTCTGTGCTGCTGTGCATCCCTGTGTG
>NC_141035.1:50587500-50597500 GCF_052040795.2 Danio rerio
TTCAGTTTGAGTCTCATCAGAGCAGAGAGTTTAGTTTCTGATGCTCTGAGAGTCCTTCAGATGGTAAACTCCAGGCGGGGAGTGTCTTCCGTCTGGCCGCTCTACCATACAGATGCCTGATTGGTGGATTGCTGCACAGATGGTTGTCCTTCTGTAAGGTTCTCCTCTCTCCACTGAAGAACGCTGGAGCTCAGACAGAGTGACCATCGGGTTATTGATCACCTCCCTGACTTCTCCCCCGATCACTCAGCTTAGATGGCCGGCCAGCTCTAGGAAGAGTCCTGGTGGTTAAACATCTTCCACTTACGGATGATGGAGGCCGCTGTCCTCATTGGAGCTTTCAGAGCAGCAGAAATGTTTCTGTAAGCTTCCCCAGCCTTGTGCCTGGAGACAACCCTGTCTCGGAGGTCTACTGACAATTCCTTTGTCTTCATGCTTGATTTGTGCTTTGACATGCACTGTCAACCCTGGGCCCTTATATAGACAGGTGTAGCCTTTACAAATCATGTCCAGTTAAAAATTCAGTTTTGCATACCACATTGCTTTTTTTGTATATTCCATTGATGTTTTGTATTTCTTTTAAGTTTTACACATTAATTTGTATATTCCAATATCATTTTACATATTCCATTGCTCTTTGCATATTTCATTGCTGTTTTGCATATTACATATTCTATAGAAATTTTGCATATCATATTCCGTTTTTGTATATTACACAGCTGTTTTACATATTCCACTTCCGCTTACATATTCCATCGCCTTTTTGCATATTACATCGCTGTTTTACATATACCATTTCCATATTCCATGGCCAATTTGCATATTACATCCTGTCTTGCATATTCTGTTGCAGTTTTGGATATTACAGCCTGATTTACATATTCTGTTGCAGTTTTGCATATTACAGCCTGATTTACATATTCTGTTGCAGTTTTGCATATTACAGCCTGATTTACATATTCTGTTGCAGTTTTGTATATTCCAATATAGTTTTACATATTCGATTACTCTTTTACACATTTCATTATTGTTTTGCATATTTCATTTGTTTTACATACTCAGTATTTTTGTATATTACATTGGTGTTTTACATATTCTGTTGCTGTTTTGTATAATAAATTCCTATTTTACACATTCCATTGCAGTTTTGCATAATAAATTCCTGATTTACATATTCTGTTGCTGTTTTGCATAAAAAAATGCCTGTTTTTACATATTCCATTGTGGTTTTGCATAATAAATTCCTGTTTTACATATTCCGTTGCTGTTTTGCATAATAAATTCCTGATTTACATATTCTGTTGCTGTTTTGCATAATAACTGCCTGTTTTTACATATTCCATTGCTGTTTTGCATAATAAATGCCTGTTTTACATATTCCATCACAGTTTTGCATAATAAATTCCTGATTTGCATATTCTGCTGCTGTTTTGCATGATAAATTCCTATTTTACACATTCCGTTGCTGTTTTGCTTAATAAATTCTTGATTTACATATTCTGTTGCTGTTTTGCATAATAAATTCCTGTTTTACATATTCTGTTGAAGTTATGCACATCATATTGCTTTTTGGTATATTATATTACAGTATTACATATTCATTGACATTTTGCTTATTGCATTGCCGTTTTGATTATTCCATTGCTGTCTTGAATGTTCTACTACTGTTGTTCTAGTATAATTATATTACATTTTTATTATATTATATTATTTAAATTTAATCTGAAGAATCATACAAAACTGAGCACTGCAGTAATGATTCTGAAATTTCAACTTTACATTACAGATATAAATTTAACTAAATATTCTTTAATTATATACTATCTCACAATATTTCACTATAGATTTTGTTCTATATAGTTTTTAGATTTCACTATATTTTAAAATGAATAAATCCAGCATTGGAGACGTGAGAAGCCCAAACCTGCATAGGAAGCATTAGAGTGAGAAGCGGTGCTGTAGAGTTTAATAGAGTAGAATAGAGCGTGCGCTGTAGAGTTGAGTGCGGTGGATGTGCCGTCAGGACTGATGGATGACTGCTGACACTTTTATGACTTTCTGTTTGTTCTCCAGGCCGAGCAGAAAATGGCACTGTCATATAAAAGCCAGCAGAGCAGAGAGATCAAACGCACATTCATTTACTCTGTTTTAAAGCAGAAACTAAAATACAGTGCTTTAGCTGAGGGTCAGAGAGTGTGTGTGTGTGTGTGTGTGTGTGTGTATGTGTGTGTGTGTGTGTGTGTGTGTGTCTTTATATTCAACATGTTATGACAACCGAATGTCCCCACAAGTATAGCAAAACCAGTCAAATTTTGAAAACGCAATGGAATATGCAAAAACAGCAATGGAATATGTAAAGTACAATTTTTATATTAGTTTTCATATTCGTTTTACATATTTCATTTCTGTTTTGCATATTCAGTTTTTTTTTGTATATTCTATTACCAATTTGCATGTTCCCTTGTTTTTTACACATTCCACATTCAATTCAATTCAATATTACATTGCTGTTTCACATTGCCGTTACACATATTACATTGACGTTACACTTATTCCAATGCCGTTACGCATATTTCATTTCCATATTCCATTACTGATTTTACATACTACATTTCTATTTACATATTCAATTATCAATTTCAATCATATTGCCGTTTTGCATATTCCATTGCAATTTTACATATTACATTTCAAATTTAATTGATTATGTTATATCATATGCTTTCGTTTAAATATAGCTGGACAAGTGTGTGTGTTTTGGAGTTTGAAATGGATCCAGAGAAAGGCCAAAACAAAGGTGTGTGTTACAGGAGCTTCATTGCTGCCACATGTGGACTAAACTATCCCGAAGCGGTTAAATAAACCAGCGCAGGAGCTCACGTTTCTCTGGCGCTGGATTTATACAGCAGCTCCATATGCTGAAGACATTAAGACACCTCCATTATGGAGCTCCATAAAGCCTGCTTGTCTATCGCTCATTATGATCTCTCTCTCTCTTTCTCTGTCTCTCTTTCTTTGTCAGGGTCATAAACTTAGTGCAGCAACATCTGCATCAGGTTCAACACTGGACAAACATGCAAATGTCTATTGTAAGATGTTTTTCACTTTAATTATTTAATTAAAACCAATGCAAATGTGAGAACTGTAAAATGTCATTTCAAAATTACAAGATAAAAGTCTGAATTGTGAGGTGTAAACTTAGAATTACAAGATAAAAGTCTGAATTGTGAGGCGTAAACTAAGAATTACACGCTAAAATTCAGAATTATGAGATAAAAGTCTGAATTATGAATGTTAAACTCAGAATTACAAGCTAAAATTCAGAATTATGAGATAAAAGTCTGAATTATGAAAGGTAAACTTTAAATTACAAGATAAAACTCTGAATTGTGAGGTGTAAACTTAGAATTACAAGATAAAAGTCTGAATTGGGAGGCATAAACCTAGAATTACAACATAAAATTCTGAATTGTGAGGCGTAAACTCAGATTACAAGCTAAAATTCAGAATTATGAGATAAAAGTCTGAATTATGAAAGGTAAACTTTAAATTACAAGATAAAACTCTGAATTGTGAGGTGTAAACTTAGAATTACAAGATAAAAGTCTGAATTATGAGGTGTAAACTTAGAATTACAAGATAAAAGTCTGAATTGTGAGGTGTAAACTTAGAATTACAAGATAAAAGTCTGAATTGTGAGGTGTAAACTTAGAATTGCAAGATAAAAGTCTGAATTGTGAGATAAAAGTCTGAATTATAAAGTGTGAACTCAGAAATACAAGATAAAAGTCTAAAGTGTGAGGTGTAAATTCAGAATTCCTAGATAAAAGTCTGAATTATGAAAGGTAAACTCAGAATAATAAGATAAAAGTCTGAATTATGAGATGTAAACTCAGAATTACAAAATAAAAGTCTGAATTGAGAGATTTGGACTCAAAATTATAAGATAAAAGTGTTTTTATGAGCTTTAAATGCAGAATTACTAGAAAACGTGAGAACTGCAAGATGTAAATTCGAAATTACAAGATAAAAGTCTGTATTTTGAGATGTGATTTTTAGAGTTTACAAGATAAAAGACCAAAATGTGAGATCTTAATTCAGAATTACTAGACAAACTGCAAAATTGTGAGACGGAAACTCGTATATAATATAATCTTTGACACGCAAACAGGGGCGGACTGGGACTAAAAATCAGCCCTGGCACTGTAGCCACACCAGCATTACCACACCGACACAGCCCCATGCACATACACGCACATTCACTATTTATATTGGTGTACAGACGGTGAAATAATATAAGCAGTTCCATAAAGGTAATAGATATTTAAACATTTAATGTATGTGACTGGAACAAAAACAACCCATTTATAACAAATTTATACATGCAATCATTTCATTCATTGATTTTCTTTTCGGCTTAGTCCCTTTATTAATCTGTGGTCGCCACAGCGGAATGAACCGCCAACTTATCCATCGTATGCTTCACACAGCGCATGCCCTTCCCATGACTAGGAAACACCCATGCACACACATTCATATACATGCACTACGGACAGTTAAGCCTACCCAATTTAGCTATTGCACATGTGAAACTCACGTGAACATGCAAACTCCACACAGAAACACCAGCTGTCCCAGCCGTGGCTTGAAATAGCGACCTTCTTGCTGTAAAGTGACATCGCTACCCACTGCGCCACTTTGCTGCCCCCTTTTAAGACTATTTCATTTAATTTTATGCATTTGGCAGCGTCTCATTTTAGAGCCTTTTTTTGGTTTCTCTGAGCTTTTCGCACTGCCTTTCCTTTTTTTCATATTTGTGTTGTAAACTTAGAATTACAAGATAAAAGTCTGAATTGTGTGGTGTAAACTTAGAATTACAAGATAAAAGTCTGAATTGTGCAGTGTAAACTTAAAATTACAAGATAAAAGTCTGAATTGTGAGGTGTAAACTTAGAATTACAAGATAAAAGTCTGAATTGTGAGGTGTAAACTTAGAATTACAAGATAAAAGTCTGAATTGTGAGGTGTAAACTTAGAATTACAAGATAAAAGTCTGAATTGTGAGGTGTAAACTTAGAATTACAAGATAAAAGTCTGAATTGTGAGGTGTAAACTTAGAATTCCAAGATAAAAGTCTGAATTGTGAGGTGTAAACTTAGAATTACAAGATAAAAGTCTGAATTGTGTGGTGTAAAATTAGAATTACAAGATAAAAGTCTGAATTGTGCGGTGTAAACTTAAAATTACTAGATAAAAGTCTGAATTGTGAGGTGTAAACTTAGAATTACAAGATAAAAGTCTGAATTGTGAGGTGTAAACTTAGAATTACAAGATAAAAGTCTGAATTGTGAGGTGTAAACTTAGAATTACAAGATAAAAGTCTGAATTGTGAGGTGTAAACTTAGAATTACAAGATAAAAGTCTCAATTGTGAGGTGTAAACTTAGAATTCCAAGATAAAAGTCTGAATTGTGTGGTGTAAACTTAGAATTACAAGATAAAAGTCTGAATTGTGTGTGTAAACTTAAACTTACAAGATAAAAGTCTGAATTGTGTGGTGTAAACATAGAATTACAAGATAAAAGTCTGAATCGTGTGGTGTAAACTTAGAATTACAAGATAAAAGTCTGTAATTCTAAGTTTTCAAAATCCTACCAGGTTTTGATTACGTCCGGGTGACCTCGGATTGGGTCAGACCATCTCGAAACCAGCTGGTCATTGCCGATTGGGCCAATGCTTATTAATTATTATTATTAACCTAATATCATCATCATCATCATCATCATAATATTCATATCTTGCAAGAGATAAAAGCTGCCTGCATGTAATAACGTACGTATAAATAAATTAATTAAAAATAGCTGACCCGGCCCACATTTAAAAAATGGTCTGGCCCATCTGGCATTTGACAGAATTGCCAGATGGCCAGTCCGTCCCTGCACGCAAACTTGCAATTCTAAGAAGGAAGTCTAACCTGTGATCTAAATCGTTGCCTTTCCTGTTTTTTTTCCTTTTTTCTTTTTTTATTCTGTGACCATGATGGAAAAATAAGCTGCCATTTGCAAAGTGCTTGGGTTAAAGCCCAGAGCCTTTATTTTCATCCTAAACTGTACGTCATTTAAAAGTCTGCAGTAAAGTAAAATGAACCTGAAGCATTTAGCCTTCACTTTGGAGTTGGTCTGGAGCGTTCACATGTAACTGCACTCAGACTCCTGAAATAAACTGAGTGTGAAAACACACGTCACAAGCCATTGAGTTTATCTTGCACTGAAAAATGTCTTTGGTGCGACCGGAACTGAGGCGTGTCGTCCGACCGCAGGGATCCACAGTGTTTCCTACAGCGCTTTACTGCCAGGGCATGCAGGAACTCTACTGTAGGATAAAAACATCTGATGAAGGCATGAATCTAAACATGTTACAGAAGGAGGCGTTCATATTTGGACTATACATGCAGCATGATATTATAAAACACTGTTGTAATTATAGTAAAATACAGTATACTGTTGTGTTTTAAAACCATGTTGTAGTATAGAGCTTGAATTAATCTGTTGTGGTGGATATATGGTTGCTATGGTAACTCAACAACTGTAGTGATTAATCTATTATGGAGATTCTACATTTGGTATGACAACACAACTATAATAGTTAACCTGTTGTGGGGATTCTACAGTTGCTATGGTAACACGACAACTAAAATGATAAATCTGTTGTGGTGATCCTGCAGTTGCTATAGCAACAAAACTATAGTAGATAACCTGTTGTGGGGATTCTACAGTTGCTATGGTAACACGACAACTAAAATGATGAATCTGTTGTTGTGATTCTGCAGTTGCTATACCAACACAACTATAGTAGTTTTTCTGTTGTGGTGATTCTACAGTTGCTATGGTAGCACAACAACTATAGTGATAAATCTGTTGTGGTGATTCTGCAGTTGCTATAGCAACAAAACTATAGTAGATAACTGTTGTGGGGATTCTACAGTTGCTATGGTAACACGACAACTAAAATGATGAATCTGTTGTGGTGATTCTGCAGTTGCTAAGGCAAGACAACTATAGTAGTTTTTCTGTTGTGGTGATTCTACAGTTGCTATGGTAACACGACAACTAAAATTATAAATCTGTTGTGGTGATTCTGCCGTTGCTATAGCAACACAACTATAGTAGTTAACCTGTTGTGGGGATTCTACAGTTGCTATGGTAACATGACAACTAAAATGATAAATCTGTTGTTGTGATTCTGCAGTTGCTATAGCAACACAACTATAGTAGTTTTTCTGTTTTGGTGATTCTACAGTTGCTATGGTAGCACAACAACTATAGTGATAAATCTGTTGTGGTGATCCTGCAGTTGCTATGGCAACACAACTATAGTTGTCATACTGGGCTTTTCCTCTCATATACTTCCATTCATACGCACACGAATGCGTCAGACAGGCAACGCAGGGTCATGCGTTAAGTTTCGCAGGTTGCTGCGGTGCAAAGTTCAAGCTTGGTGAACTCTGACCTGCGAAATCACATCACTTGACTGCGTGAGACCAATCGAGAATCAAAACATGACCTCTCTGGACAGAAATTTAAAACATGGAGTAATCGCTCGCTTTTTTAAATGCCTCATAAGCTTGTTTAATCCCGCCCCTTTTCGCAGCGCTGTACGACACAATTTCGCAAACACAAACTCTAGAGTGACTGTAGCTTTAATCTGTTGTGGTGATTCTACAGTTGCTATGGTAACACGACAACCATAGTGATAAATCTGTTGTGGTTATTCTGTTGTTGCTATGGTAACACAACAAGTATAGTGCTTAATCTGTTGTGGTGATTCTGTTGTTGCTATAGCAACACAACATTTACAGATAAATCTGTTGTGGTGGTTGCACAGTTGCTATGGGAAAATGACAACTATAGTGATTCATCTGTTTTGGTGGTTCTACCGTTGCTATGGTAACACAACAACCTGCTATTTCTGTGTGGAGTTTGCATGTTCTCCCCGTGTTGGCGTTGGTTTCCTCCGGGTGCTCCGGTTTCCCCCACAGTCCAAACACATGCGCTATAGGGGAACTGTTCAACTACACTGGCTGTAGTGTATGTGTGTGTGTGTGAATGAGTATGTGTGTGGGTGTTTCCCAGTGTTGAGTTGCAGCTGTAATGGCCATATCCATTTATATCCATATATTCTGCTATACACTATAGAGATGATGTTTGATGGTGAAAAGAGCTGCCGGGAGGTTTTGTAAATATGGCTGCTGAGTGAACAGAAAGGGGCTTTGATAATGGACAGTTGTGCTCCGGGATAGCATGCACTGATGAGGGGACGAGGCCTCTGGCGGGCCCGAGGAGCCTCTCTCTCTCTCTCTCTCTCTCTCTCTCTCTCTCTCTCTCTCTCTCTCTCTCTCTCTCTCTCTGCTTTACCTAATTTATGAATGTGAGGGGCCGCGTCTGTCGCTAGGAAACACACAGTCCATCTGACAGCTTTGTAGATTCACAGGTGTAAATTCTGGAGATTGGATTTGCTCATCGTGCGTGTATGTGTGTGTGCGAGTGGTCAGTAAATATGTGTATGTGTCCTCATTGAGTGCGTGTGAATGATATATATATATATACAGTTGAAGTCAGAATTATTCGCCCCCCTGTTTATTTTTTTCCCCAATTTCTGTTTATCAGAGAGCAGATTTCTTCAACACATATCTAATCATAATAGTGTTAATAACTCATCTCTAATAACTGATTTATTTTCTCTTTGCCATGATGACAGTAAATAATATTAGGCTAGATATTCTTCAAGACACTTCTATACAGCTTACAGTGACATTTAAAGGGCACCTAGGTGACCACTTTTTTCAGATGTAATATAAGTGTTTTGCGTCTCCAGAATGTGTGTGTAAAGTTTCAGCTCAAAACACCTGTCAGATTGTTCATTATACCTTTTATAAGATTTTATTTTTAACATTTTTCCACCAGGGGGCTGTTTAGTCGTACTGCGCCTTTAAGGATAGTCCTCCCCTCCCACCGTTTCTACGTGCCTTTCTGCAAACTGAACAGAGCTTTTATTCCCGGTTGCTTTGCGCACGTCTGGTCTTGTTGACATGATTATACACGTGACTACCAGGACATGTTATGCAGCTGTCAATCATTATTGGTGGGCGGGGAGACCGCACTCCTACGTCAAGTTGCGGTCGGTCTGAAAACCGCTCCAATTGGTCCACCGTTTTTATGTTGTTAAATTGAAAAAAAAAAAGCACTGGGTGTGTTTATATCACCCTGATACGACGGTCTATACACTTTACTTACACTCATGTCTGTCCAAACAGCTTGAAAAGTAGATTTTTCTCCATAGGTGCCCTTTAAAGGCTTAATTAGGTTAGTTAGGGTAATTAGGCAAGTTATTGTATAATGATGGTTTGTTCTGTAGACTATCGGGAAAAATATAACTTAAGGGGCTAATAATATTAACCTTAAATGGCTTTTAAAAATGGTTAAAACTTTTATTCTCGCCAAAATGAAACAAATAAGACTTTCTCCAGAAGAACAAATATTATCAGACATATTGTGAACATTTCCTTGCTCTGTCAAACATCATTTGGAAAATATTTAAAAGAAGAAGAAGAAAAAATAGATATATAATGCAGTGCTGAGCAGTGCTGGTGTTGATGTTTGTTAGTGTAGAGTTCTGCAGGTCTGTGCTGCTGCTGCTGCTGTTCTGAAAGTTCACTCTGACTCTCATCTAAACTCCTGGCATTTACACCAAGTTATAGGTGCAGCTTTCAGTCCAGGAGGAGCTGAGCAGAACTCCAGCAGAGCCCCGTGTGAGTGTGTGTGTGTGAGTGTGTGTGTGTGTGAGTTTGTGTGAGTGTGTGTGTGTGTGTGTGTGTGTGTGTGTGTGAGAGAGAGTTTGTGTGAGTGTGTGTGTGTGTGCACTACTGTTTTTCAGTCCAGGTGGAGCCGGACTGAACTCTGTCAGTGAGTCCAGAAGCGACCCGAGTCACAACACTTGTTTGT
>NC_141035.1:50602500-50627500 GCF_052040795.2 Danio rerio
AACCGTTGCTAAGGCTTACTTTATGTAGGTCGATTAAATTATGCGCCAAAAACAGGTTGACAACACTTGTTAATAAATAAAAAATACATTCTATATTAAAAATATAAGCTGTATCTGGGAAAAACTGATGCATCTCGCAAAAACCGATGCATCTCGATTTGCTTCCAAAATTTCATTCATCCTCTGCTGCTCAACCGATGCACTCGCATCGTGCACGCGCATGACCGCGTATCGATACATATCGATTAATCTTCCCATCCCTAGTACACACACATCACACAGCGCCTGCAGTTAGGGTGGACTCACACTATGCCATCCGTACCGCGCCCAGGCCCGTTTCCCGAATCGTTTGAGAAGTGTGTGTTATAAATTACATTTATTCAGCGTTCCTACACCAATATATCTGTAATAAATTACATTTGCATGCATTGTTTATTCTCCACAAATAAACAGGTAAGCACATCATAATAATAATGTAGATTAGAGTGCTCGCATATCTACACTATTATTACTGTAGTAAATTATTTTAATTTAAATTGCAAATTGCTTGGAGTTGGGAGAGCTCCCAGGCAGCGTGTTTGAAGAGAGAGAGTGTGAAGAAGAGGAAGAGAGGGAGTTTAGCTAGGTACTAAACTTTTGTAGGGCAGGTTCGGATCCACCCTCCATGGGAAGTTGACCAATTAGAAGCTAACTTCCTGGAATATTAAATTTATGGGTCTTTGTCCGAGGCAGAATAATTTGCATAGGCAAATTTTATGTAAATCGGGACAAAAATGTTAAAGTCTCTTAAAACATTAATATGTTGCACTCATATTAAAATAAAACGTCAACGATCAATTTGTACAGCGAGTAAGCTTTTCAAAAAGTCCAAACTTGAACAGTATAAGAGGATGCTTAGCCTAGGTACAGTTAAACATTATATGTAGAGGTATTAAAACCAAAAATAGTATTAAATATTTTATATTCAGCAGAAGAGAGGCTGTGTTTCGTATTTTCACTGAAATTGAAAGGAGGCAGTTGTTATCGGCTCCGTTTTGTTATAAATATCCACACAGTGAAGATGACGCTCATATATGCAGCACGACGCCTCAACATTTCTGCTGTCTGTTTAGTTGCTAATATTAAAATGAAAATAGGCAGTTCCTTAAATCATGTTTACATTTTATTGTTGAGAAAGTGAAACAACGTAGGCAGGGTGATGTGAATGAAGTTATACAGTACACTGTTCCCTTTGAAGATTTACCCGTGTCCTCGGTATTGTCTGTTTACCATATCAAACTGAGAAGAAGAGACTGCAGCCTTGATCAAACTTGCGAAGTCTGAACTTACACGGAGAAGATGCAGGACTGAACTGTGTGTGGGCTACTTAATATTGAGGAAAAGCCCCAATCAGAGAGGCGAATGTCAGCAGCCCCGCCTCCGTTTTCAGATGTCTCAGTTTTCCATCATCCACACTGAGACGGAGCAGCAGCGTTTCAGAATGAAAACGGCCTCTCCAGCGTTTTCGAAACGCTCCGTTTTCGGCGCTCGAGAACTCCGGCGTAGTGTGAACGGATGGCGTAACCGTAGCAAAACTTATGCGTTTTCAAACTAATACGCACTAGTGTAAACGGGGCCTGAGTTTTAGAGTCAAAACACACACACACACACACACACACACACACAGGGGAGAAAGTGACTGTGTTTACATGGACATCTGTAGTCGAATTATTTGCCAAATGATTAAATGTTGGACTTTAACTGCAGTTTGGCTCTTTCATTCAGGGAATTCAGTCATGTCCCTCACGACAAACGAGATATTTGATTTGAGGAGCTGCTTTAAGCGTGTATTTTTCATGCAGTGTTTGTTACCGCACGGCGAATGAGAATGCTTTTCTCTGTAACTTAGATGCACTCGGCAGGTAAGCCGCGTGTGTTATTCCGGTCACTAAATGCGGTGAAATCCTACACGAGGTTAAAGTTTGGTTGTGGTGCTAACATGTTTACACTCAGTGCAATAGTTAACTTAGTTCGATACAAACAAACTGAATAAACAAAGAGCACTGGTCACTCACTTACCAAATCTGTAGAGACAGGACAATCACCAGCAACTAGAGCCGCGTCTTTATTAAGAGGAGACTACAAGCGAATCCGGATCTCAGCGTTTGCAGAAGATAAGATCTCGGGTAAACAATGTTCCTCTTTAGACACGTAAGTTATTGTTGTGGAGCGTTGCGTACACTGTTAATCCACACGTGACTCCAGCTGAGCTCTCACAGAGAGAAAATGAAAACAAAACTTCACTGAAGCAAACTATAAAAGCAACACTTCACGCTTGTTTTGCCAACACAACGTGGTGTCTCTGTCGTCTAAACACTGTGACAGTAATGAATATTAATGAAGTTGCACAATAGAGCGCGCTGATTGGTTTTAACCAAGCCTTACTCATGCATTAATGCAGTGCACTCGGAGACGTAATACAGTACACCCAGGTACAGACGTCCAGTCTGCACGCTGGAACACACGCTAAGATCTCATGACCGTGACGCAGCTTCAAAAATTCGTTTTAAACCGGAAGTACGAATTTGCTCGAAATAACGAAAAAAACTACCAATTTTCACGTTAGTGAGATATAGGTGTCCTAATAGTGTTTTTAGCAGTGTGGGACACATATACGACACATATATGTCAACAGCTCAACATGTGTTTTGGTGTTTCATAACCCTTAAACAATCATAAAGCCCTCGTGCTGCAGGAATTAGGAGGTCTGCTGAAGGTGCAGCTGTCGTGCAGTGAGGGGTTTTTCGTCTTTAATAATCTACGACAGTTTGTGTTCATTAAACAGTCGGAATGATTAATAAATGCATACAAAACAGTCCCTTAAAAGTCATGTCTCGCTTTTAGGTTCAGGCCTTGGCGCGGTTTGCAATCACACACAAGCGTACCGCGCCAAAGCCCAAGTGAACCGCGCTCTGGCCTACCTCTTCCAACCGGGCCAGGGCCGGCCAAGTGAACCGTGCCTGAGCCCAATTCAGAGCACTTATGCTGTGTTCACACCAGACGCGGAATGCCCGGATAAATCGCGTTATTCGTATTCGAAATTGGAATTTACTTGCTTCATTTGCTCGTCAAATTCACTTCAGAACAGACGCGGATTCGCGTGATGGGCAGGGCTTCTGTCTGCCCGATGACTGCAGCTCCATTGCTAAATAACTAACATGGATTTTATGAAGAAAATAACAGTGTTTATGGGCTTTATGAAGGCTGAAAAACAGTGTTGATACGTTTAGGGCCGTATCTGAGTGCACTAGATCCTTTCAGAGGTGCATCCAGCTCTGTGAGCTCATAAACTCCTTCAGAAACTGATCCTGGATGATAGAGGCTTTTAGCGGTGCATCTGACTGAGCCCAGCCCAGTTTGATGCACTGATGTTGGCTGGAGGATTTCCCCCAGGACACCAACAACAGGCGTACGTCACAATCACGCCCCCACAAGAACAAGCTCCTGATTGGTTAACGCGGCGCAAATGTCCACTTAAGTTCAGATTTTTAAACTCGAGCGACTCGCGTGAAACGCGTAAAATGCTCAAATCGTGCGCGCCATTCGCACAGCACCATTTGCGTAATTCGCGTTATTCTACGCCATTAGCAGGATGTGTATTCGCAAGTTTGCATTGACTTAACATGTAAATCACTCACGCCTGATGCGCGTTCTGTGTCTGGTGTGAACGCAGCATCACACTCCTAAAATGATCTGGGAAACGGGTCTGGACACGGTTCGGATAGCATAGTGTAAGTAGATGTAACCCCGCCGGTCCTACGCCACCCAACCCGCTTCGAGCTGGTATCGAACTGGCGACCTTCCGCATGAGAGTCTGTTGCTCTACCAAAGAGGCTAAAGACCATGACCTCTAGCGTCTGTCACTAGAGCACGTTTAGAGGTCAGAGGAGTGAGGTTTACCTGCACAGCACTGACTAGCTGGCCTCCGTTACACTCACCCCCTAAACCTCACTCATATCCGGGTCACGGCACCAATGTAATACTGCCAGTCCTACACCACCCAACCTGCTCCAAGCTGGTATCGAACCAGCGACCTTCTGCATGGGAGTCGGTTGCTTTAACAAGGAGGCTAAAGACCTACTTACTTACTAGCTGGCCTACGTTGCATAGGCCCTTAAAGAGTCCTGAACCCCCCCCCTCCGTCACACCTTAAATTTGAATAAAGTCAGGATAGTGGGTGTGTCCAGCTCTGAGGGAAGAGGGAAGGGTTTGCATGAAAATGGGAGTTTCCATTTGAGCACACGCTGATTTTCACAGAGACTCTCCTGTCACTAAATGCGGTGAAAATCCTACACGACGGTAATAGTTTGATTGTGGTGTTTACATGTTTACACTCAGAGAGCTGCAGTTACAGTTGATCTTTCAGCCCATAATATTGTAGTAATTACGTGTGTCGATATTAATTGATTCATAGATGCACCCCAATGCAGACGCGAACAATTCTGTGTCGGTTCGGTAATGATCATAGCTGGTTATTATGTACTGACGTCATTCATCAGGCATGCGTTATATAGCAGTAGCTTACCATGGTGAGGGAGGAGACCACGAGTAATTCAAATACTCCAACTACTTAAAAACTGTTACTAAAAACGCAGATAACCGTGACTCACTGCTTGTGAGTTTGCTGGACAGTCTTTCGATGACTTGAAGTACATCAGACATCAGCCACTCTCTGTGGCCCCTTTGACCTGCTGGTGTGTTCGTGAGGTAGCGTCTTATCTCCAATCTCGGATGTTACTACAATCCGCTTGTTAAGTGGTGACGTGTTTGTGACGTATGTATACTGTTTCCGGGTCCAAGCCGCCATTCATTTGAGTGGAGAAATCATTCGTTTATGATCGCGTTTTATTCCTATCACACATTAAAGTTAATTGTATATAAAATCATAGTGTACACAACAGTCTCTGGGCTTGCTGCATAACAAATACTAAAATTTTAACAATTTATAAAAAAATAATCACTTACTGGCCATCGGATATTAGGCATGGACATATATACTGTCATCGTGACTTTCGAAAGCCTTAAATCTCTTTGTAAACGTTTATTATTACCATTTCATGAGTCTCCTCATTCAGTTGAATGGAGTGCTTGGACCTGGAAGCCGCTTCGCGTGACGTCACACTTAACAAGCGGATAACGTTCTTTGTGGATCCAGATGGATTAGCTGATCGCCACGGCCGTTTAACATCAGTGTCCCCTTCACTGTTTGCTCAACAGCACCAGAGCTGCGTTGACCGTCAGAGCCAACCGCATCCCCCTTTCTGTTGAGCGTGCGATCAGTGGCGCAACAAGGGGGTATGCTGTATATGCGGCGCATAGGGGTGCCACACATGGGGGGGGGGCGCCGTTGTGCCAAAACTATTTTTAAAATTATCCTTATTAAAAGTTTCAAATAATACAAATAAATAAATATGTTTTGTTAAAAAACATTATTTTGCATTTTAAACGAATATAATATTGTTATTGTTTAATTCAAAATCATTTAACACAATAACATGCAGTCCCACAGCCTGAAGTGTTCATGTAGATGTAACTGTTCAGATTTGCTTTTATTTTTATCAAAATAAACTGTCAAATCATACATAATGTCAAAAGTTATAAGATTAATCTGAAAATTTGTCTTCAAAAATTTGGTTCTCAAATCTTCATTTATTATTAATTAATTAATATAAAATAAGAGGGATCACACAAAATTTGAACCTGCACACCCCTCAGTAAATGCGTAGTTGCGCCCCTGTGTGCGATCAATAATAGGCGTTTAAAAACTCGCTCAATAGCGCTCAGAAAGCAAGCGGGATAATATTTACATTTGTTTATTTGCTTTAAATGATCAAATTACAGGTACAGTTCATGTATTAAAGGACAAAATTATATTACAAATAGCATATACGTGAAAATATATTTATAAATGAGAATTTTTTATAATTTTTTAAATTATTATTAGAATATGCAAAAAGGCACACAGACTGGGATCATACAAATACAGAGAAAATGAAACATCAACAAAATAGTCAGGTTCTGGCAGGTGTGTGTGTGTGTGTGTGTGTGTGTGTCGTGTGGACAGGTTGAGTGTGTGTTTGGCAGGGTTTAGTGTCTGGTACTGAAAGAGTAATGTGATCTGGAGTCGTCTGCAGAAACACTCACAGTTATATGAACCTGACCGAGTGTGTTTGTGTAAGAAACCCACAGTCTGCTTCATATCAGCACTCGGCTGAGTCTCTCTGTGTGTGCGTGTGAGTGAGTGTGTGTTTGTATAAGTGTGTAAGTCTATGAGAGTGAGTTAATGTGTGTGTGCTTGTGTATGTGTGTGTGTGTATGTGTGTGTGTGTGCGCGTGAGCGTGTAAGTGTGTGTTTAGTGTGAGTGAGCATGAGTGTGTATACTGTGTGTGTGTGTGAGTCTGTGAGGGTGAGTTAAGGAGTGTGTGTGTGTGTCTGTGTGTGTGTGTGTGTGTGTGTGTGTGTGTGTGTGTGTGTGTGTGTGTGTGCGTGTGTGCATGTGTGTGTGTGCATGTGTGAGTGAGTGTATGTTGTGTGTATAAGTGTGTGTGAGTCTCAGTGAATTGAGTGTGAGTCTGTATGTTTAGTGTGTATAAGTGTGTGTGACTGAGAGTTAGTGAGTGTGTGTGTGTGTGTGTGTGTGTGTGTGTGTGTGTGTGTGTGTTTGTGTAACTGTGAGAGTGAGTCAGTGAGTGTGTGTGTGTGTGTGTGTGTGTGTGTAAATCTGTGTGTGTGCGTGTTTGCGTGTGTGTGAGTGAGTGTATGTTGTGTGTACATAAAGCCTGAGTCTGGGTTTGAGAGTGTAAGTATCTCTGTGCATGTGAGTGTGTGTAAGTGAGAGTGAGTTAGTGAGTGTGTGTATGTGTGTGTATAAGTGTGTGTATAAGTGTGTGTAAGTCTGTTAGTGAGTTAGTGAGTGTGTGTGTGTGTGAGTGTGTGTATGTTTGTGCGTGCGTGTGCCTGAGTCAGGGTTTCAGAGTGTAAGTATCTCTGTGCATGTGAGTGTGTGTAAGTGAGAGTAAGTTAGTGAGTGTGTGTATGTGTGTGTGTGTATGTATAAGTGTGTGTAAGTCTGTTAGTGAGTGTGTGTGTGTGTGTGTGTGTGTGTGTGTGTGTGTGTGTATATGTTTGTGCGTGCGTGTGCCTGAGTCTGGGTTTGAGAGTGTAAGCATCTCTGTGCATGTGAGTGTGTGTAAGTGAAAGTGAGTTAGTGAGTGTGTGTGTATGTGTGTGTGTGTGTGTGTATAAGTGTGTGTAAGTCTGTTAGTGAGTGTGTGTGTGTGTGTGTATATGTTTGTGCGTGCGTGTGCCTGAGTCAGGGTTTCAGAGTGTAAGTATCTCTGTGCATGTGAGTGTGTGTAAGTGAGAGTGAGTTAGTGAGTGTGTGTGTATGTGTGTGTGTGTATAAGTGTGTGTATAAGTGTGTGTAAGTCTGTTAGTGAGTTAGTGAGTGTGTGTGTGTGTGTGTGTGTGTGTGTGTGTTTCTCATCTCCCGGTGTGTCTCCTCCACACATTCTGACCCTGAAATCAGCCGACGGAAGTCAGAAATTAAATTCTGCGTGAAGTTAAATGAAGTGTCCATGACTGTTAAAGCTGCAGCTCATTCTCCTCCTCCAGAATGTGCAGTCGGTCTGCCTGTCAGGCGCTCCAGAAGTGAATATAGGGCAGGAGTTTGGCCGATCGGATGGTCAAATAATGGGAAAAATAATAACATTAAATCAAATATACGGTCATAAATGCGTAACAGTGATGAGATGAGATTTATTCTAGTGGATTCAGCTGTGCTCATCCCGCAAATAAAGTCCATTACCATTTAAAATGAAGAATATACCAGTATTTATATTAGAAAATAAGATTAATATTGTGTTTATATCATTTATATTACATTCAGGTGGCACATTGGCTGGTTTGAGTCTCAGCTGGGTCAGTTGGTGTTTCTGTGTGGAGTTTGCATGTTCTCCCCGTGTTGGCGTGGGTTTCCTCCGGGTGCTCCGGTTTCCCCCACAGTCCAAACACATTCGCTATAGCACTATAGGGGAACTGATGAACTCAACTCACCGTTTGTATTAGTGTGTATGGGTGTTTCCCAGTACTGAGTTGCGCTGAAATGACATCCACTATGTAAAACATATGCTGGAATAGTTGGCTGTTCATTCCACTGTGGCAACTTCTGAAATAGAGACTAAACTGAAGGAAAATGAATAAATTTCAAAATAGACATTTTTTGTTTTTTAACAGCATCCGTACACTGTTCCAAATGTCTCTAATCATTTATTTATCTTTATTTAATATATTTATTTATTTATTTTGACCTACAAAAAACAAAACAACCAAACAAAAAAACAAAACAAAAAACACAAAAAAGCACAAAACAAAGCAACAAAGCAAAATAAAAAACAACACAAAACACACACACACACACACAAAAAAACACAAAACAAAGCGCCAAAACAAAAGACAAAAAATCAACACAAAACACAAAACAAAACAAAAAACACAAAACAAAACACAAAACAAAAGACAAAAAATCAACACAAAACAAAAAACAAAACAACAAAACAAAAGAAAAAACAAAAAAGAACAAACAAAAACACAAACCAAAACAAAAGAAACAAACCAAAACACAAAACAAAGCAACAAACAAAACAAAACACAACAACAAAACAAAACACAAAACAAAACAAAACAAAGCAACAAACAAAAAAAAAACACAAAACAAATCAAAAACACAAACCAAAACAAAAAACACAAAACAAAGCAACAAACAACAAAACAAACAACAAAACAAAACAAAAACGAAACAAAGCAACAAACAAAACAAAAAACACAAAACAAAACAAAGCAACAAACAAAAAAAAAACACAAAACAAAAAAAGAAAATAACAAAACACACATCACATACAAAAAACACAACACACAACACAAAGGATTACAGCACATCAAATCACTTAACAACACAAAACAAAAACACAAAACAAAACAAAATAACAAACTCAAAACAAAGCAACAAACAAAACAAAAAACACAAACCAAAACACAAAACAAAGCAACAAAAAACACAACAAGCAAAACACAAAAAAAAACATATCACACAAAAAACACAACACCAAGGATCACAGCACAACAAATCACTAAACAACACAACAACAAAACAAAAAACACAAAACAAAAAACAAAACAAAACACAACAACAAAACAACACACAACAAAAAACACAACACAAAACAAAACACAATATGACACACATCACAACAACAAAAGAAAACAAAAAACACAAAACACAAAACACAAAGCAAAAAACAAAGCAAAAAAAACAAAACTAAACACAACAACAAAACAACACACAACAAAAAACACAACACAAAACAAAACACAATATGACACACATCACAACAACAAAAGAAAACAAAAAACACAAAACACAAAACACAAAGCAAAAAACAAAGCAAAAAACAAAACAAAACACAACAACAAAACAACACACAACAAAAAACACAACACAAAACAAAACACAATATGACACACATCACAACAACAAAAGAAAACAAAAAACACAAAACACAAAACACAAAGCAAAAAACAAAGCAAAAAAAACAAAACTAAACACAACAACAAAACAACACACAACAAAAAACACAACACAAAACAAAACACAATATGACACACATCACAACAACAAAAGAAAACAAAAAACACAAAACACAAAGCAAAAAACAAAACAAAACACAACAACAAAACAACACACAACAAAAAACACAACACAAAACAAAACACAATATGACACACATCACAACAACAAAAGAAAACAAAAAACACAAAACACAAAACACAAAGCAAAAAACAAAGCAAAAAAAAACAAAACTAAACACAACAACAAAACAACACACAACAAAAAACACAACACAAAACAAAACACAATATGACACACATCACAACAACAAAAGAAAACAAAAAACACAAAACACAAAACACAAAGCAAAAAACAAAGCAAAAAAAACAAAACTAAACACAACAACAAAACAACACACAACAAAAAACACAACACAAAACAAAACACAATATGACACACATCACAACAACAAAAGAAAACAAAAAACACAAAACACAAAGCAAAAAACAAAACAAAACACAACAACAAAACAACACACAACAAAAAACACAACACAAAACAAAACACAATATGACACACATCACAACAACAAAAGAAAACAAAAAACACAAAACAAAAAACAAAGCAAAAAACAAAACAAAACACAACAACAAAACAACACACAACAAAAAAACAAAAAACAAACAAAAAACACAAAACAAAACACAATATGACACACATCACAACAACTAAAGAAAACAAAACAACCAACAACAAAACAATAATAATTACAGTAATAAATCCCGAAAAAGTCAAAGCGGCGCAAACACTAGCAGATTACAGTGGTTTCAATACAGCACTACAGCATACAAGAGAGAGAGATCGACTTAGAGACACTCACCTGATTATTAATGATTTGATCAGCTGTAGTTTAATAATTACGCTGTTTAAGGGTTTATTATGCGCTCTCTGTTGCCATCTTGTGGATAAGCGTCAGTCCTCTTTGCTCTGCTCAGTATGACAGGCTGATGGCCGCTGACGTGCTGAATCTCTGAAATGATGAATATTTAAAATAGGCACTTTCCTTATAAATAAACTGCACAGCTGCAATCTAAACAACTACATTCTCACAAATAAAAGCCTCAACAGTACATGATGTTGTCCAACAGCTGCAATATTGGTCAAACTGTCGTGATTTTATTGATCTGCTGTCACTCTGTGAGGGCGGAGTAATACACAAGGGTGAAGAGGCTGTACGAGTGCTGATAAGGCAGAATATCATACGGCCAACAGCCAATCAGATTCGAGAATCAGACAGAACTGTTAGATTCATTCATTTATTAATCATTCATTCATTTATTTTTCTTTGGCTTGGTCCCTTTATTTATCTAGGGTCGCCACAGTGGAATGAACCACCAACTATTCCAGCATGTTTTATGCAGAAGATGCCCGTTCAGCTGCAACCCATCACTGGGAAACATCCACAAACACTCATTCACACACACACTCATACACTACGGCCAGTTTAGTTGATCAGTTCCCTTATAGCGCATGTGTTTGGACTGTGGGGGAAACCAGAGCACGTGGAGGAAACCCACACCAACACGGGGAGAACATGCAAACTCTACACAGAAACACCAACTGACCCAGCTGAGGCTCGAACCAGCGACCTTCTTGCTGTGAGGCCACAGTGCTAACCACTGAGCCACTGATGCCCTAAACATATTTAATTTGCATATTTTTAAAAAATATAGTTACGCACAGGCATAAACAAACTAACACACACACACACACACACACACACACACGTAAACAAACATATCCACACCTATCAACACACATACACATATATAAATAAACACAGACACACACACACACACACACACACACACACACACACGTAAACAAACATATCCACACCTATCAACACACATACACATATATAAATAAACACAGACACACACACACACACACACACACACACACATTTCCCCCACAAACACTGGATACACACGTAAACAAACAAACACACACATAAAAACAGTTAAACACACACACACACACACACACATGTAAACACGTAAATAAACAAACATACATAAATTGCCCCCTCACACACAGATACACACACACAAAACCACATGCACACACACAAACAAGCAAACACACACACATGCACAAACACACAGATAAACAATCACACACAAACACACACACACACACACACACATCTGGTCAGAGTCGTGGTCAGTTATCTCTGGGTCACACATTCATCCTGTCCCATTACGACGGACACTGCAGTGAAATAGACCAATACATCAGTGTCACACACACACGGACACTCACACACACACGCGCACACTCTCTCTCTCTCTTCATATGAGCAGACTCCAGGTCATATTTCCTCCGGATACAATTTGTAGTTCTTTTGAAATCTCTCTTACAGACTCTCTCTTTCTCTCTCTCTCTCTCACACACACACACACACACACACACACACACACACACAAACGCTCACTTACACACACAAAAACACACACACACAAACACACACTCTCTCTCTCTCACACGCACGCACACACACGTTCTCTCTCTCTCTCTTTCTCTCTCTCTCTCTTTCTCTCTCTTACACACACACACACACACATACACACACACGTTCTCACTCTGTAGTGAGCTTCCTCTACATCACACACTAATAATACAGGAAATGGGATGTGCTCAATATTAATAATACTGACCTCATGATTGATTTCTATTTGATTCACGCTCACAAACACACACGCCATCACATACACACTCACAAACACACAGACACACTCTCACAAGCACATAAACACCTTCACACAAACACACTTTCACAAACCTACACACAGACACACACACACACCCTGATTACAGATTCCCGATGACCCTGTTTAATTGTCATCAGTAGTGCACCATTTCAATGACTTGATCAAAGTACAGTCCTGATCAGGAGTGAGCTCACAGTAGCTCTGTTACTGTTAGAATCTCAACATTTCATTCATTCATTTTCTTGTCGGCTTAGTCCCTTTATTAATCCGGGGTCGCCACAGTGGAATGAACCGCCAACTTATCCAGCAAGTTTTTACGCAGTGGATTCCTTCCAGCCGCAACCCATGTCTGGGAAACATCCACACACACACACTCATACACTACGGACAATTTAGCCTACCCAATTCACCTGTACCGCATGTGCTTGGACTGTTGGGGAAACCGGAGCACCCGGAGGAAACCAAAGCGAACGCAGGGTGAACATGCAAACTCCACACAGAAATGCCAACTAAGCTATTTTTGCAGTTTTCGTTTTTTAACCGAAGCCACTTAAATCTAAGTCAATCATCAATTGCAGTCGAACTGCATTGTGAATTCGTCGGCACTGCTTCAGAGGCGTTGCTCGCTGCAGAAGTTGGGACCTGCTCAACTTTTCAAGTGCCGACGGAAGCATCAGCCAATCAGATCGCTGTATGCAAATGCACCAGTTCAGACAGTGGCCTATTGCTGACTGAATTTCATTGGCTGACGCTGCGATGACGATCGCTTCAGCCCCAACTTCAGACACGCCTTCAGTCACGCCTTCAGTCAAGCGTTAACGCTGAAGCCCCGTGTGAATGGGGTGTTAGGGTGCTTTCACATCTGTAGTTCGCTTCATTTGGTCTGGACCAAGGGCTATAAATGATCATTGTTGCATTTTCTGCCGTCTTTGGGTCGTTTACACTCCACACTGCTGGCTTTGGTCCGAACCAGTTGAAAAGAACCAAAATGCAGTCATCTGACAAAATCCACATCTCTCATTGGCCAGATGTTGTTGAATATAGTTCCTAAGCTGCTTATCGATTGGTCAGAATTCACGTGCGGGAAAATGCCAATGAACTCCTGCAAGTAAACAAACCGGCAGACACAACATGTGGGTTTTACTCTGGAGGGACGACTGCGCTGCTGATTGTATTCCTGCTTTAGACAAACTATACATTTGGAGAATGAAGCGCGGCTGGAAAACAATGTTTTAATGCATCCCACATCACTTCAGGAGGAGGCGAGAATTCATTTAGCTAAACTGCGACATGGTCATCTTGCAGAAATATTACCAATAATCCATCAGCTAATGTTTTCCCTCTCTCTCTCTCTCTCTCTCTCTGTTGGTAAAGCGCTGTCAACAAATATTTTTCCTCCATATCCCATAATGCACAGCGCATCGGCCTACGGCAGCTGGATTAGTCCAAAAGGCGCAGTACTTTTTGTGGTTTGGTCTGTTTTAGTACGGATCATATTCTCACCTCAAATGAACCGCAGCAGGGTTTGTTTGAAAGTGTACCGAGACCACCTCTTCTAGCAGGTCTCGCTGTGCTGTTTTGGTCTGCTTGTGGTGCGCACTCGAGTACGATTCACATTCACGAGTACTGCATTCACACCTGCCCAAACCAACAGCACCAAGAGGGAAATCCAACTCTAGTGCGATTCAACCCAGCTAAATAAGGCAGGTGTGAAAACACCTGCATAAAAACATGTGCTGGATAAGTTGGCGGTTCATTCTGATGTGGCAACCCTGAATTAATAAAGGGACTAAGCCAAAAAGAGAACGAACGAACAAAAGAGCGAACGAGCGAGCGAGCTGTACCAAACAGAAACAAACTATAGAATCTAACAGCTAAAACAAATGATCCAATAAAGCCAGATGTGACACATTTAAAACACTACAGTCATTTGCAGTATAGGGGCATTATACTGTGTGTGTGTATATATATATATATATATATTTACAACTCTTCATTAACAGACTATTCATTAACTGACCCAAAAACACACACACACACACACTTAAAAACACACACTTACATGCACATACACACACACACACACACACACACAATCTCACACAGAAAACACACACCCATACGCATATAAACACACACACGCACACACACACACACTTAAAAGCACACACATACATGCACACAGACAAAAACACACACCCAAACACATACACACACACACACACACACACACACACACAATCTCACACACACACACACACACACAATCTCACACAGAAAACACACACCCATACGCATATAAACACACACAAGCACACACACACACACTTAAAAGCACACACATACATGCACACAGACAAAAACACACACCCAAACACATACACACACACACACACACACACACACACACACACAATCTCACACAGAAAACACACACACGCACAAACACACACCTTAAAAACACAGAAAACACACACCAATACGCATATAAACACATACACACATACACAAACACGCACACACATACTTAACACACACCAGTATGCATAAAAACACACACACACACACCCTCTCTCTCACAGACACACACACTTTCGCATACAAATACTCAAAACACACACAAACACAAACACACACACATGCACACACTCACAAAAACATACACAGACACTCTCTCAAACACAAACACACACAATCTCACACAGAAAACACACACACACACACACACACTCTGCCCTGTCCCGCTGGCTAAATATCACTCCAGTGAGGCAGTTGTTTAGAACGAAAGAAAGAGATGGAGAGATAAAATCCAGTGTGTGTGTGTGTGTGCGTGCGTGCATGAGTGTGTGTGACTGTCAGTCCGGAGTGTTTTGCGTCTCTTTTCTCCAGTCTCACAGTGGGAAAGAGAGAGCAAAGGTAAACATCAGCGGCGCGTCAGCCTGGAAAACACACTCATTTATTTTTCATCTTTTCATTTTTCACCCTCCCCATTCAATTATCCGTTTGCTGTCACCGCTGGAAACCACATTCAGCCATCTCAGCCCACTGAGCTTTTGCCGGAAACATCCGCTATTGGAGGATCCACACACACACACACACACACACACACACACACTGATACCACAGTAAAAACATGGTGCATCATCACAAAACAACTGCAAGCCTCACACTCATTTAAATTAAAAGCTTAATATTTTTTAATATTTTTTTATATTAAATATTATGCATAATTAATATTGTATTTATGTATTTTACCGTATACCACAGTATAATGCTGTAAAAACATGGTACTTCAACAGTAAACCACTGCAACCCTGTATATTCATTTAGATTACACATTTAATTGAGTTAATATGTTAAATAGATGCATGTTTATTGATTAATATTTTACAGCTAATTAAAATATTGCATAAATTAATTCATAATTAAGTGACAAATAATATGCATAATTAATATTTTTGTTTATTAGTAGTTTCTTGATTTTATTTTATCATATACCACAGTAAAACACGGTACTTTATCACATCACAACTGCAACCCTGCACATTCATTTAGATTACACATTTAATATGTAAAATAGCTGCATATTTATTGATGAATATTTTACATTTTATTAAAAAGTTACATGTATAATTAAGTATAATTATAATATGCATAGTTATTAATATTATTTATTAGTATTTAATTGTATTTTACCATATATATCACAGTAAAACGCAGTAAAAACAAGGTACTTCATCAGAAAACAACAGCAACCCTGCACACTCATTTAAATTAAAAGCTTAATGTAATTAATATGCAAAATAGTTGCATAATAATTGACGAATATTTTGCATCTTATAAAAAGTTGCATAAATTAATTCATAATTAAGTGACGAATAACATGCATGATTAATATTGTATATATGTATTTTACCGTATACCACAGTATAATGCTGTAAACACATGGTACTTCATCAGTAAACCACTGCAACCCTGTATATTAATTTAGATTAAACGTTTAATTGAGTTAATATGTTAAATAGTTACATATTTATTGATGAATATTTTACATCTTATTAAAAAGTTACATTTATAATTAAGTATAATTATAATATGCATAGTTAATAATATTGTTTATTAGTACTTAATTGTATTTTACCATACATACCACAGTAAAACACAGTAAAAACATGGTAATTCATCAGAAAACAACAGCAACCCAGTATATTAATTTAGATTACACATCTAATTGAGTTAATATGTAAAATAGATGCATATTTATTGATGAATATTTTACAGCTATTTAAAATATTGCATAAATTAATTCATAATTAAGTGACAAATAATATGCATAATTAATATTTATATCAATATGTTTATTAACAAATACTTTACATCTTATAAAAAGTTGCATAAATTTATTCATAATTTAGTGACAAATAATATGCATAAATAATATTTATATCAATATGTTTATTAACAAATATTTTACATCTTATTGGAAAATGTCATAAATAATTAATAATTTTGTAAAACTATAATATGCATGATTGCATTAAATTTAGAATTTAATAATTGATTTGTTTTAAATAAAAGATTTTAGTAATCTCAAAAATATAATCATTGAGTTCAGATTCAATAATAATTTAAGGGACGGATAATAATGTGTGTAATAGCGCTTAACTGTATTTTTCAAATGCATATTGGACATTTATAGACTCATATTACATATATAATCACCTATGTGTATGCGCTGGGGATAATCAGTCAAAGAACTGGATTTGAAAGGTGTAGACTGAGTTTTTAAAGTTATTGAAATGTTGAAGACTTCAGTGAGACGCTGGTCAGCAGCGGTCAGCAGACGCTCTCCAGCACCGGCTTAATATGGAAATAATGTAGAGAAGCAGAATCCTCCATCAGAGACAGAGAAACTCTGCTGACCCCCGAGTTCTAATGCTCGCGTGTGTGTGTGTGTGTGTGTGTGTGTGTGTGCATGTGTGTGTGTGTGTGTGTGAGTGTGTGTGTGTGTGTGTGTGTGTGTGTGTGTGTGTGTGAGTGTGAGAGAGCTGACCAGACTCTGTTTTTTTGCTGAACAGCGCATTATTAACGCCTCTTTTACTCTGTACAGGCGGAGAGAAATACATCGATCCTTAAACAGCTGAGATGTGACCGCCACACACACTGCTAAAAAACACACATATACACTCCTCAAACGCAAACACTCCTGAAACACACAAACACACACACAGAAGTATATATATTCCTGAAACTCACACACACACACACAATAATATAAAATGTAAATATTCCTCACGAGGGGAAGGAAGGAAATGCAGGCGGAGTGTGTCGTATTTCCTCTGGATTGTGTTTGTTTTGCTGTGTAATAATGATCAATGTGTTGAGGACGGAGATGAGCTACGAGCACTCACACACACACACACACACACACACACACACACACACACACACACACACACACACACACTCTCCTGAAATGTAAACACTTCTAAAACGCACACACACCTGAAATGTAGAAATGTTTCTGAAGCACACACACACACGCACTCCTGAAATGTGCACACTTCTGACACACACACACACTCTTGAAATCCATGCACACACACTTACGCACTCTTGAAATGTGCACACATCTGACACACACAAACACACACACACCTGAAATGCACACACATATACACACTCCTGAAATGTGGAAACACTTCTGAAACACACACAAACACGCGCGCACTCCTGAAATGTGTATACTTCTTACATACACAAACACACATGCACACTCCTGAAATGGGCACACACTTCTGACATACACACACACACACACACACACACACACACTCCTAAAATGTGCACACTTCTGACATACACACACACACACACACAATCCTAAAATGTGCACACTTCTGACATACACACAAACACACACACACTACTGAAAAATTAATATATTTCTGAGTCTTGAGCCGCTCTCTCTCTCACGCACACACACACACACACACACACACACACATGCACACACACACACACATGCACACTCCTGAAATGCATGCACACACTTACTTTCCTAAAATAGTTACACACACACACACATACAAACACACACACACATATACACATGAAATGCACACACACACACACACACACACACACACACACACACGAAATGCCCACACATATACACACTCCTAGAAACACTTCTGAAACACACACATGTGCACTCCTGAAATGTGCACACTTCTGACACACATGCACACACAAACAAACACACACACAAACACACACACACTCCTGAGAAATGAATGTATTTTTGAGTCTTGAGCTGCTCTCTCTCTCTCTCTCTCTCTCTCTCTCACACACACACACACACACACACACACACACACACATACACACACACATGCACACACACATGCACACACCTGACATGCATGCACACACTTACTTTCCTAAAATAGATACACACACACACATACAAACACACATATACACATGAAATGCACACACACACACAAACACACACACACACACACGAAATGCCCACACATATACACACTCCTAGAAACACTTCTGAAACACACACATGCGCACTCCTGAAATGTGCACACTTCTGACACACATGCACACTCCTGAAATGGGCACACACTTCTGACATACACACACACACACACAAACACACACAAACTCCTGAGAAATGAATGTATTTTTGAGTCTTGAGCTGCTCTCTCTCTCTCTCTCTCTCTCTCACACACACACACACACACACACACACACACACACACACACACACACACACACACACACACAGTGGTGGATGTATTGAATAATATTGATGGCTCTAATCATTCGGCAGAGTTACGGCCTTCAGCTGCAGATTGTGCTGTAAATATTCCTCACGAGGGGAAGGAAGGAAATGCAGGCGGAGTGTGTCGTATTTCCTCTGGATTGTGTTTGTTTTGCTGTGTAATAATGATCAATGTGTTGAGGACGGAGATGAGCTACGAGCACACACACACACACACACACACACACACACACACACACACACACACACACACACACACACACACATACACTCACTCTCTCGTGCCAGATAAACTCAGAGAACTAACAGTCTGTTCCTCCAGTGTGTGTGTGTGTGTGTGTGTGTGTGTGTGTGTTGGTCTCAAATCAAAGCATGTTTACAGTCTGACAGATTATTCAAGTGATACTGTTCAAAAGAAAAGCAGCTATAGAAGCAAAATAGACCAAACAGAAGTGTGCTGTAAATGACTCTCATGATCATGATCGATCTATTTAATCAATCAGTCAGTCAGTCTGTTGGTCAATCATTCTGTCAATTTGTTAGTCTCTTGATCAATCAATAGGTCGGTTGGTTATTCAGTCAGCAGATCAGTCTGTTGGTCAAACAATTCATCAATTGATTGGTTGGTTAATTAGTCAATTTGTCAGTCTGTTGGTCAATCAAATTAATTAACTGGTTGGTTGTTTGTTCAATCAATAAGTCAGTCTGTTGGTCAATCAATTAACCCTCTCAGGCTCAAATTAATTTTTAGAAACAGGAAAAATCTGATATTTGGGGAAAATTATAATGTGGGGTACTACAATAGAATCCTGACTTTTTGTTTTAGAGAGACCTTCACATGCAAGGCGTTCTGGGATGTTGCAGATTTGCAACATTGGCTCAGTGTGGTGATTATACACTGACGACTGAATGATGATGATATGAACAATAACTTTTTATACACAACTTTTCAAACAATGAAACAAATTGCTTTTCAGTGGCAGAACAACAACAAAAACAACATGGGATCCAAATCCAATATCTCAAATCCTCATTGAGTAGATCATGTTTCCAAGTCACTTGGTCATTTGGTACTCCAAGAAACTTTTTTTTGTGTGTGTCATCTGGTGAGCAAGTGGGGAAACTGTTTGTTGTTAAAGGACAACAAAGTCCTGCAGTGGTACTTCTGAGTAAAAAAAACCTCAAAAATATGTATCTGGAGTAATGAGGTAGTTATATTCTAACTGTTACAAACAGGGGCGGCGCATCCATAGAGGCGACCTAGGCGGCCGCCTAGGGCGGCAGAATAGAGAGGGCGGCGTCCGCCACACTACCCTTACCACCGCGGCCTCAGTTATATCCGCATCCCCGACACTACCCTCACCACCCGCGCCCTCAGTTATGTCCGCGTCTAGGGCGGCAGAATAGAGACGGCAGCGTCAGCGACTCTACCCTTAACACTGCAGCCTCAGTTATATCCGCGTCCCCGACACTACCCTCGCCACCCGCGCCCTCAGTTATATCCGCGTCCCCGACACTACCCTCACCACCCGCGCCCTCAGTTATATCCGCGTCCCCGACACTACCCTCACCACCCGTGCCCTCATTAATATCTGCGTCCTGACGCTACCCTCGCCACCCGAGCCCTCAGTTATATCCGCGTCCCCGACACTACCCTCACCACCCGCACCCTCAGTTATATCTGCGTCCTGACACTACCCTCACCACCCGCACCCTCAGTTATATCTGCGTCCTGACACTACCCTCGCCACCCGCGCCCTCAGTTATATCCGCGTCCCCGACACTACCCTCGCCACCCGCGCCCTCGATTATATCCGCGTCCCCGACGCTACCCTCACCACCCGCGCCCTCAGTTATATCCACGTCCCCGACACTACCCTCGCCACCCGCGCCCTCAGTTATATCTGCGTCCCCAACACTACCCGCGCCCTCAGTTATATCCGCGTCCCCGACACTACCCTCACCACCCGTGCCCTCATTAATATCTCAGTCCTGACGCTACCCTCGCCACCCGCGCCCTCAGTTATATCCGCGTCCCCGACACTACCCTCACCACCCGCACCCTCAGTTATATCTGCGTCCTGACACTACCCTCGCCACCCGCGCCCTCAGTTATATCCGCGTCCCCGACACTACCCTCGCCACCCGCGCCCTCGATTATATCCGCGTCCCCGACGCTACCCTCACCACCCGCGCCCTTAGTTATATCCACGTCCCCGACACTACCCTCGCCACCCGCGCCCTCAGTTATATCTGCGTCCCCAACACTACCCGCGCCCTCAGTTATATCCACATCCCCGAAACTACCCTCACCACCCGCGCCCTCAGTTATATCCGCGTCCCCGACAATACCCTCACCACCCGCACCCCTTAGTTATATCCGCGTCCCCGACACTACTCTCACCACCCGCGCCCTCAGTTATATCCGCGTCCCCGACACTACTCTCACCACCCGCACCCTCAGTTATATCTGCGTCCTGACACTACCCTCGCCACCCGCGCCCTCAGTTATATCCGCGTCCCCGACACTACCCTCGCCACCCGCGCCCTCGATTATATCCGCGTCCCCGACGCTACCCTCACCACCCGCGCCCTCAGTTATATCCACGTCCCCGACACTACCCTCGCCACCCGCGCCCTCAGTTATATCTGCGTCCCCAACACTACCCGCGCCCTCAGTTATATCCACATCCCCGAAACTACCCTCACCACCCGCACCCCTTAGTTATATCCGCGTCCCCGACACTACTCTCACCACCCGCGCCCTCAGTTATATTCACGTCCCCGACACTACTCTTACCACCCGCGCCCTCAGTTATATTCACGTCCCCGACACTACTCTTACCACCCGCGCCCTCAGTTATATCCGCGTCCCCGACACTACTCTCACCACCCGCGCCCTCAGTTATATCCGCGTCCCCGACACTACTCTCACCACCCGCGCCCTCAGTTATATCCGCGTCCAGGGCAGCAGAATAGAGAGGGTTGGGGTTGAGGGCGGCGTGACCGTCCTTTGCCAAGAGCGGCAGTTCAGCTTGCTCCGGCCCTGGTTACAAATCAGCAACGCCTGTCTTGAGAGGGATAATCCACCAATTGTTTGGTTGGTTCTTCAGTTGACAGCCACCTGGCCGCCGGAAAGAAGGAGGCGTAGAACTGACGAAGTTTGAAATAATTTTAATGACAAAAGTACAACAAACGGACGGCAGCTCCTCACGGAGGGGTTGGTGCCACAGCACCCGCGAGACCTATTAGACATGCCAAGAGAAAAGGAGATTGACAAAAAGGAGGAAAGACAGAGTAGACTGAGAGGGGAGAAAGGCAAAAAATAAATAATTCTCTAGACACGCTGCCACTCGTTCCTCCACCAGCTGAGAGATCTGACGATGTGCTGGGAGCCCTGTGGAAGAATCTATCGTCCGTCTTCTGGTGTCCCGCGGTGGTTTTCCTGCCTGCGGCATTCCTGGTCTCCTTCTCCACTCCTGCTTCGGTGAATGGCATCATGGCGGATCGCGCCGACTCCATTGGCCTCTTTGGGATGGCTCCCTTTAGCACTTCAGTCCCCTGCTCCTCCCTATGCTGGGAGCCGGCAGCAGGCAGATTCTTTCATCGCCAGCCTCAAGCCACCCCGGCACTTTGGGTACCCAAACGGGTTTCTCCCCCACTCGGGTTAACTCCCGAACACTATCCCTCCCTCTCAGCGGCAGGGGCAACTGGCCAACGTGTCCCTCATTCTCCTGGATTTCAGCACCACTGTTATGAAGTTAACGGCCACCTGGCCACCAGGAAGGAGGAGGCGGAAAACCAATAAAGTTTTAAATAATTTTTAATGATGAAAATACAACAAATAGACAAATTAAACTGAAAGCAAATGTAAAACAATATGTCCGGGCCGGTCCTCTTCTGCCATCGTTCCTCCACATATAGTTCAGAGCTCCTTCCATGGGATTCAAGGCCGGTGTGCTCGACAGGTGTTTCTTATCTGTGGCAGGCCTCGTTTCGTTCCCACGGCACTCAGCCTCAATTTAGCCTACCCAATTCACCTGTACCACATGTCTTTGGACTGTGGGGGAAACCGAAGCACCCGGAGGAAACCCACGTGAACGCAGGGAGAACATGCAAACTCCACACAGAAACGCCAACTGAGCCGAGGATCGAACCAGTGACCTTCTTGCTGTGAGGCGACAGCACTACATACTGCGCCACTGCCTCGCCCATCAATCAATCAATCGATCAATTGGTCGGTTAGTTAATCAGTGAATAAGGTCAGTCTGTTGGTCAATCAATCAATCAATAGGTTGGTTGTTTCATCAGTCAAAAGATCAAATCAATTTGTCAGTCAATTGGTCAGTTGGTTAATCAGTAAATAGGTCAGTCTGTTGGTCAGTCAATAAATCAACTAATCAATCAATTTGTCGCTTGGTTCAACATTCAATAAGTCAGTCAGTTGTTCTATCAATCAATCAATTAGTTGGTTATTCTGTCAGTAGGTCAGTCTGTTAAGCAATCAATCAGTCAGTCAATAAATCAGCCTTTTGATCGATCACTTGGTTGTCAATCAATCAATCAACTGGTCATTTGATTGGTCAATCAGACAATGAGGCAGTCGGTTGGTTGTTGAATATTTGAATGTGTGTTTTATCTGGTGTGTGTGTGTGTGTGTGTGTGTGTGTGTGTGATCAGGTCACTGCAGAATTTATTGTTGTGTTTATTGCTGTTGTGTGTTTAAACACCTGCTCTGCCATCTGTCTCTCTCTCTCAGTCTCTCTCTCTCCCTCTCTTTCTCTCTCTCTCTCTCTCTCTGTCAGTTGTGATCTTCTGCCAGTGTAATTACACACTATGAGGTGAACGGCGCAGCTTTACTCTCTCATTCTGCTCATCTGTGTGTGTGTGCTCGCCTATGTGTGTGTGTGTGTGTGTGTGTGGTCACTCTACAGGTGGTAAAGCAGACTTGCCTCTGTCTGTCTGTCTGTCTGTCTGTCTGTCTGTCTGTCTGTGATCAGTCAAGCACACAGTCAGATCTCAGTGAACATCATACACACACACACACACACACACACACACAGACACACACACACACACACACACACACACTGATGCCGTGACCATAGAAATGCTGTCAGTCACAGTACAGACGACATGAACAGAATAAATGAGCAGTGTCTGTGTATATTTATCTGTTTCTCTCTGTTTATTTACACTCTTCAGACTGACTCCTCCAAGAGAGGATTTACAGGTAAGACATGCTGTTATTGGAATAATGCTATTATAATACTAGTGCATTGGCTTTTATTTCTAAATTTTCATAGTAATATTTAATATTTATGCATTTGGTTGTTTTATTGTTGCCATTTTTAGAATTTTATTTTTTATTTTTTCAGTCGCTGGTTCGAGGCTGGGTCAGTTTGCGTTTCTGTGTGGAGTTTGCATGTTCTCCCCGTGTTGGTGTGGGTTTCCTCCGGGTGCTCCGGTTTCCCCCACAGTCCAAACACATGCGCTATAGGGGAACTGATCAACTACATTGGCCGTAGTGTAAGAGTTAGTGTGTGTGTGTGTGTGTGAATGAGTGTGGGTGGGTGTTTCCCAGTGAAGGGTTGCAGCTCTGTAAAGCATATGTTGGAATAGTTGGCAGTTCATTCCACTGTGGTGACCCCTGATAAATAAGGGACTGAGCTGAAGAAAAATGAATAAATGTTTTAATTTTGTTCCTTTATTTTAAGTTATTCTAATGTGTGTATTTAGTGAAGTTTTATTTACACTCTTTAATTGTTAAGTTTATTTTT
>NC_141035.1:50635000-50650000 GCF_052040795.2 Danio rerio
GTTGTGCGACCGTCTTAAACCAACGTCATATTGATGTCAAATACTTAATACTTATACCTAGATACTTACCGGCCACTTTATTAGGTACACTCTACTAGTACATACAGTACGGACAATTTAGCCTGAAACCCAGTTCACCTGTACCGCATGTCTTCGGATTTGTGGGGGGAAACCGGAGGAACCCACGCGGATTCAGGGAGAATATGCAAACTCCACACAGAAACGCCAACTTACCCAGCTGAGGCTTGAACCGGCGACCTTCTTGCTGTTTGGCAACAGCACTACCTACTGCGCCACTGCGTCGCCCAATATCAGAACATTAAACTTGATTTTTTTAAATATCCTACACACCTATGAGCCAAAAACTGTAAAGAAAAACCCTAAATCATGAAGAAATTCTCCTTATTTATGAGTACAATTAACATAAACAATATAAGTTAATAAGATAAACTGTTTTAAAAGCGAGATTTGGAAGGAAATTAAGTCTTCATTATCATGGTGAGCTCCTCAATGTGAACTAATCTCGCTGTCATCACTTCAGCGTTGTGCATGGGGGACGCTGCTGTAACTGTTTAGCTGGAGCTCAGCGTTGCGTTTAAAGCTCAGAGTGGTGCAACAGAAATATCTAGTAGTGCGTAAGATGTAACTTCTTGTCCCTTTACGTCACAACTAGGCTACGATTTAACTTGCACACTTAACTTGGTGACGGCCCCAGCAACTAGTTTTGGTGAACTAACTAACCCGGTTTGACCCCTGAGTGAGTGAGTGTATGTGTGTGAAGCCTGACTAACAGCAGTACGGTGAATAAATCAGCCTCTCGCCCGCCGCTTCTCTCTCTTTAAATGGTTTATGTGTTTCTGTGGGGACATTTTAACTTCGCCTCTGAAATCACATTTAGGAGCAAAACTGCGACCCAGAAAGAAAAGTGAGAAGGGTGTGTGTGTGTGTGTGTGTGTGTGTGTGTGTGAATGAATGGTGTTCTGCTGTGGAAAAAACAAAGAGAGAAGTTAAAGAGAAAGACAAACTGTGTGTGAAGAGACGATAAACAGAGTCAAATGAGTGTGAAGAGAGACCCAAAAAGAGTTTACCGAGCAGGAGAGTGTGTTATATTCAACACACACACACACACAAACACACTCACACACATACACACACACACACACATTCTGGACACTTCATTTTCATATACAGCTGAAGTCAGAATTATTCACCCTCCTGTGAAATATTCATCACCTATTTCAAAAATTTCCCAAATGATCTGAACTGATTAAGGAATTTTCACAGTATTTCCTCTAATATTTGTTCTTCTGGAGAAAGTCTTATTTGTTTTATTTTGGCTAGAATAAAATCAGCTTTTAATGGTGTTAAAATCATTTTAGGGTCAATATTATTCGCCCCTTCAGCAAAATTTGTTTTGGATTGTCTCCAGAACAAACCACTGTTATACAATAACTTGCTTAATTACCCTAACTTTACCCTAATTACCCTGGTGAAGCCTTTACATGTCGCTTTAAGCTGAATACTAGTGTCTGGAAGAATATCTAGTCTAATATTATGTGCTGGGCAGGGGGTATTCAGGGGATCTAATAAACTTGTTTTATCAGGATTTGTATTAGTATGAATATTATTTGGCCACTAATCAACACTGGTGCACATGCAGAGTACTGTTAAATCCTAGAATCGTTCATTCATTCTTTTTTCTTCGGCTTAGTCCCTTATTTATCAGGGGTCGCCACGGTGGAATGAACCTCCAACTATTCTAGCATATGTTTTCACGCAGCGGATGCCCTTTCAGTTGCAACCCAGCATTGGAAAACACCCATACACACTCATTTACACACACTCGCACAGTACGGCTAGTGTACAGTGCATGCGGAAAGTATTGATAATGCTTCACCTTTTCCACATTTTATGTTACAGCCTTATTCCAAAATAGATTAAGTTTATTAATTTCCTCAACATTCTACACACAATCCCCCATAATCACAATGTGGAAAAAGAGATTTTGAAATTGTTGCAAATTTATTAAGAGTAAAAAGCTGTAAGATCAGATGTACATCAGTGTTGACAGGCTTTGGCGTGAAGCTCTAACTTGAGCTCAGGTTCATTCTGTCTCCACTGATCATTCTGGAGATGTTTCAGCAGCTTCACTGGAGTTCACCTGTGCTCAATTCAGCTGATGGACATGATCTGAAAAGGCTACACCTGTCTATATAAGGGCCCAGGGTTGACGGTGCATGACAAAGCACAAACCAAGCATGAAGACAAAGGAATTGTCAGTAGACCTCCGAGACAGGATTGTCTGGAGGCACAAGACTGGGGAAGCTTACAGAAACATTTCTGCTGCTCTGAAAGCTCCAGTGAGCACAGCGGCCTCCATCATCCGTAAGTGGAAGATGTTTAACCAGCAGGACTCTTCCTAGAGCTGGCCGGACATCTAAGCTGAGTGATCGGGGGAGAAGAGCCTCAGTCAGGGAGGTGATCAATAACCCGATGGTCACTCTGACTGAGCTCCAGCGTTCTTCAGTGGAGAGAGGAGAACCTTACAGAAGGACAACCATCTGTGCAGCAATCCACCAATCAGGCATCTGTATGGTAGAGCGGCCAGACGGAAGACACTCCCCGCCTGGAGTTCACCATCTGAAGGACTCTCAGAGCATCAGAAACTAAACTCTCTGCTCTGATGAGACTCAAACTGAACTGTTTGGAGTGAACGCCAGGCGTTACGTGTGGAGAACAGCAGGCGGCGCTCATCAGCAGGCTAACAGCATCCCTACAGTGAAGCATGGTGGTGTTGGCATCATGCTGTGGGGATGTGTTTCAGCAGCAGGAGCTGGAAGACTAGTCAGGATAGAGGGAAAGATGAATGCAGCGATGTACAGAGACATCCTAAATGAAGACCTGCACAAGAGTGCTCTCCACCTCAGACTGGGGCGACGCTTCATCTTCCAGCAGGACAATGACCCAAAGCACACCGCCAGAATATCAATGAAGCGGCACAACAACAACTCGGTGAATGTCCTCGAGTGGCCCAGCCAGAGCCCAGACCTAAATCCTATTGAACATCTCTGGAGAGATCTGAAAATGGCTGTACACCATCACAACCCATCCAACCTGATAGAGCTTGAGAGGTGCTGCAAAGAGGAACGGGCCAAAACTCCCAAAGACAGGTGTGCAGAGCTCGAGCATCATATTCAACAAGACTTGAGGCTGTAATCACTGCCAAAGAGCATCAACAGAGTCTTGAGCAAAGCCTGAGAACACTGATGTACATCTGATTTATCAGCTTTGTTATCTTTAATAACTTTGCAACAGTTTCTAAAACTCTGTTTTCACATTATCATCATGAAGGATTGTGTGTAGAATCAATCAGTTTCATCCATTTTGGAATAAGACTTGTTTAACATAAACAAATGTGGAGAAAGTAAAGCACTGTCAATACTTTCTGGATAAACTGTAGTTGATCAGTTCCCCTATAGCGCATGTGTTTGGACTGTGGGGGAAACCGGAGCACCCGGAGGAAACCCACGCCAACACGGAGAGAACATGCAAACTCCACACAGAAATGCCAGCTGACCTATCCGAGACTATCAACTTTCTTTCTGTAAAGCCACATTTCTAACCACTGAGCCACCGTGCTGCCCATCCTAGAATTAAATAGATATAAAGATCGATAAATAGACAGTTCCCTGATGAGTCTGTGTTATTCAGCAGTTGTTATTTGAGAATAACATACCCTCTAATGTCACAAATGACCAATCAGAATCGAGATAATAAGCACTAAAAATAATCATCATAATAGGCCGGTAATCAAGTGTGTAATATCTGATGGAGTTTTTGGGATGTGGAAACAGATTGTGAGTGTGTTATCATGGACTTATTGTAGACACACACACTGTTGGCTCAGAAACACACACTTCACCTTTCAGACATGCTGGATGCTGGAGTGTGTTTGGTTTGCTGGCCTGAACATCAGCACTCAGAATGAGAGAAAAAACAAACGTGTTGGACAGGACTGTGTGTGTGTGTGTGTGTGTGTGTGTCTGTCTGTGTCTATGTGTGTGTTTGTGTCTATGTGTGTGTGGGATTTGCAATTCTAATGATCCATTGAGCAACATTGATGCCAAACACTTGCAAAAATGTAGCTCTGTTCCAAAATGACAAGCACACACACACACATACACACACTTACACATAAACAACACACGAACAAACTCACAATCCGCGCACACACACACACACACACATACACACACTTACACATAATCAAAACACAAAAGAACACACAATCCGCGCACACACACACACACACACACAAACACACACACACACACACACACACACACACACACACACACACACACACATACACAGACATACAAACACAGATATGCACATATACACATGCACTCACTCACTCACATTCACACGTTCACACACTACTTACTGTCATTAGTGTTTTATTTCTTTTTTATTTAAACTTTTTCATTTTTGTAAAACAATTGTGAGAATTTTTTAATGATTTATCATTTATTTTAGATAGTTCAGGATATTTATGTAACATTTTTATTAATAAGAGTTACTTATTCATTTTAGAAACCGTTTAATTTGGCTTATATTTAAAAAATACACTGTATGTATTTGCATATGATTTTACACACACACACACACACACACACACACACACACACACACACACACACACATATATAGATATTTAATTTAGATTTTTTATTAAGGATTTTAAGGATTGTTTTTACCAAAAAAAGTGTTTATTGTTTATTTTAATTGCATAAATTGTTCTGGGTTTTACGCAGTGCTTAATTTGTGAATCGCAAGGTCCCGGAACAATTCAGGGTAACGGATGCAGCATGCTAACCGAGGATGTAGAGGTGTCGTGCACGCAAGTAGGGGGGGTGGTGGATAGCGGGGGGTTGGATAGTGGAGGAGTGTCGTGGACGTAAGTTAAGAGCCAGGGCGGGGGGTTGGTTGTCACGGATGAAAGTGAAGAGGGTTTGGGAGTCGCGGAACAAGTGACAGTGGACAGCGGACGGGGGAGTTGGGAGGGTGTGGAGGGGGATTGGTAATAAGAGGTGCCAGATCAGATTTCAGAAGTGTTCTGGCACAAATGTAGCCCTGGTTTTATGTTGTTTATATATACATATGAGCAGTATCACACTCATAGCAGTGCGATATGGCTGTATATCAGCAATGGTGAAGGTGTACATTAGCTTGAGACTGCATGCAGAGTGCCTAAAGGCGTTCGCACACCAGAAGCGCCGCATGGCGACGTGACGCGCCACACAGCATTTTGCATTTTAGAGTTCTAAACATAGGTTTCTCTCAGGGAAGACACACCGGTGCCGCGGCGCACAGCCACGACTCAGGACACAGTTCATATTTCTGCCGCGCCATCTACTTTCAATAAAACTTAACATGGGAATGTGTGCTTCTGGTGTGCGATACTTTCAACTGTGATGTGCATGTCGTGTTGTGACGCCGAGCAGCGTATCCGTATTTGGTGTCCCACCAGTGCCAATATACAGCCACATGGCACTGCTATGAGTATGATATTGTGTTAATACAACAGTTCAATGGCATAATCGTGTATATAAAAAAGAAAGTCAAACTCGGAGAGTCTAAAAACCCTTTTGTATGAGGAACTACTTTCTTCCACCATTCCACCATCTGCAGCTGACATCAGAACAACAGAAACTGCTTATTCAACAACATCACTCTAGAGCTAGTGTTTAAGTGATTCTCTAGCGTAATGTCTAAAGTGATGATAAAACAGCTGATTTAGCTCACATTTTTAAGTTATATAGGCTGAACGCCTTGAAATGCCATCAGTTTACTAAGATTTCCCAGTATTTATCTGTTGCAATCAGTAGATCACAGTAATAACCCCGAAAAAGCCAAAGCAAAGCAAACACGAGCAGATTACTGTGGTATACTATAAATAGGCAAGGCAAGCCAAGGCAAGTTTATTTATATAGCACATTTCATACACAGTGGCAATTCAAAGTGCTTTACATAAACAAGAATAAAAGAAACAAGTAAAATAAAAATAAAAACAAATAATAAAAATGCGTAAAAACAAAACAAAACATAAAAACAGGTAAAATGTGATATAAAAGAATGAAGAAGAAGAGAAAAACATGATAGTGCAATCTGTCGGACGCAGCACAGTGCTCATTCAGTAAAGGCACAGCTAAACAGATGTGTTTTCAGTCTTGATTTGAATGTGCCTAATGTTGGAGCACATCTGATCATTTCTGGAAGCTGATTCCAGCAGCGAGGGGCATAGTGGCTAAAAGCCGATTCACCCTGCTTTGACTGAACTCTTGGAACTTCTAGTTTATATGATCCTAATGATCTGAGTGATCTGTTAGGTTTGTATTGAGTGAGCATATCTGTGATGTATTTAGGTCCTAGGCCATTTAGTGACTTATAGACCAGTAATAATACTTTAAACTCTATTCTGAATGTAACTGGCAGCCAGTGTAAAGACCTGAGGACAGGTGTGATACAGCACTACAGCATACAAACAAGAGAGAGATCAACTTAGAGAGTCACTCACCTGTTTTATAATAGTTTGATCAGCTGTAGTTTGTAATTACTATTGAGTTTTTCCCCTCTTAAGGCTTATATGCGGTCTCTACTGCCATCTTGTGGTGAAACATCAACCTTCTTTGCTCTGCTCAGTATGACAGTCTCTCCAAAATGATAAATATTTAAAAGCCACTATCTTTTTAATAATAATGATATAATAATGATTTGATCAGCTGTAGATTTAAATTTACGCCAAGTTTTCTACCATAAGGGGTTATTATTTGCTCTCTGTCGCCATCTTTTGGATGAACATTGACTGTCTTTGCTCTGTTCAGTATGACAGAATCTGAATCTCCCAAATTATAAATATTTAAAATAGGCACTTTCCTTATGAATAAACTGCATGGCTGCAATCTAAACTACTACATTCTCCACTAAAACGACTTAAAAGTACATGATGTTGTCCAACAGCTGCAATATTGGTCAAACTGTAGTGAGTTTATTGATCTGCTGTCACTCTGTGTGGGCGGAGTGATACACAACAGTGAAGAGGCTGTATGAGTGCTGATATTGCAGGCTATCACACGGCTGTCAGCCAATCATAAATATATTTATTTTTATATAAAATCATGATTCTTCCTTGGTGATTTGACATCTTATTTATAAAGACTTAAACTTTAGATTTGATTTGATTGTAATTAATTTTATTTTTGTTTTAGTATAGATTTTATTTGTTGTTTGATTTGTACAAATAGTTATATATATAGTCTGCTGCATGCACAACACTAATACTGCAGCGTAAACAGTAAACATGTGGCAGGAGCAAGTTCATATAATCCTCCAATCACAGCTCTCTATGTTCTCTATGTAAATTAACCACCAGCCCCTTCAGATTGTTCTGTTGTTTATTTTCCATCGAGGAATTGTGTAAATCAAACGTGCTGGCTGTTTGTACACGAGTTTATACAAGCTGCCGTCTGTGTGTTTTCAACACGTGTCACACACACACAGACCTTTCATGAGCATGTGTGTGTGTGCCTCAATAACACGCACTGGTTCCCAGGTTTATGATGTGCGTTTAATTAAGATTCATTAGAATAGATATTTCTCATTAGAGCTCAATCCCCTGCAGACCTGATGATGAACCTGTCAGTCAGATATGCACAAACACACACTCTTCTTCTTTTTCTTCTCTTCACACTCCAGTGGACATCCACACACACACACACACACACACACACACACACACACACATGCACGCATCTGAGAAATAACAGCTCTTTTCTCATCAGATATGCTGGTAAATGTAGAAAATGCCCCGCGTTACTGCAGTAAGATGGCTTCAGAAAATTTAAGTTAGCTGCTTAACAAACTTCACTCTGAAACTGTATGGAAATTACAGAAATGACAGAAAGAAACTACAATAAAACTTTACAAAGATAAATAATAACATTACTGGAAATTTTCCATAAAGAGAAGTAGTTTCATTATCGGTAATTTTCCGAAAAGAGAAGTAGTTACATTATCGGTAATTAACCGGAGAGGGAAGTAGTAACATTACCGGTAATTTTCCAGAAAGAGAAGTAGTAACATTACCGGTAATTTTCGGGAAGAGAAGTAGTTACATTATCGGTAATTAGCCGGAGAGGGAAGTAGTAACATTACGGTAATTTTCCAGAAAGAGAAGTAGTTACATTATCTGTAATTTTCCGGAAAGAGAAGTAGTTACATTATCTGTTATTTTCCGGAAAGAAAAGTAGTTAAATTATCAGTAATTAGCTGGAAAGAGAAGTAGTTACATTATCGGTAATTAGCGGGAGAGGGAAGTAGTAACATTACCGGTTATTTTCCGGGAAGAGAGGTAGTTACATTATCTGTAATTTTCCGGAAAAAGAAGTAGTTACATTATCAGTAATTAGCCAGAAAGAGCAGTCGTAACATTACCGGTAATTTTCCAGAAAGAGAAGTAGTAACATTATCTGTAAGTTTACGGAAAGAGAAGTAGTTACATTATCGGTAATTAGCCGGAAAGAGAAGTAGTTTTATAATCGTTAATTTTCCAGAAAGAGAAGTAGTTTCATAATCGGTAATTTTCTGGAAAGAGAAGTAGTAACATTATCGGTAATTAACCGGAGAGGGAAGTAGTAACATTACCGGTAATTTTCCAAAAAGAGAAGTAGTAACATAAACGGTAATTTTTCCAGAAAGAGAAGTAGTTACATTATTGGTAATTAGCCGGAGAGGGAAGTTGTAACATTACCGGTAATTTTCCAGAAAGAGAAGTAGTTACATTACCGGTAATTTTCCGGGAAGAGAAGTAGTAACATTATCGGTAATTAACCGGAGAGGGAAGTTGTAACATTACCGGTAATTTTCCGGAAAGAGAAGTGGTTACACTATCGGTAATTAGCCGGAGAGGGAAGTAGTAACATTACCAGTAATTTTCCAGAAAGAGAAGTAGTTTCATTATCGGTAATTTTCTGGGAAGAGAAGTAGTTACATTATCGGTAATTAACCGGAGAGGGAAGTAGTAACATTACCGGTAATTTTCCAAAAAGAGAAGTAGTAACATAAACAGTAATTTTTCCAGAAAGAGAAGTAGTTACATTATCGGTAATTAGCCGGAGAGGGAAGTTGTAACATTACCGGTAATTTTCCAGAAAGAGAAGTAGTTACATTACCGGTAATTTTCCGGGAAGAGAAGTAGTAACATTATCGGTAATTAACTGGAGAGGGAAGTTTAAACATTACCGGTAATTTTCCGGAAAGAGAAGTGGTTACACTATCGGTAATTAGCCGGAGAGGGAAGTAGTAACATTACCGGTAATTTTCCGAGAAGAGAAGTAGTAACATTATCGGTAATTAGCCGGAGAGGGAAGTTGTATTATTACCGGTAATTTTCCAGAAAGAGAAGTAGTTACATTAGTGGTAATTTTCCGGGAAGAGAAGTAGTAACATTATCGGTAATTAGCCAGAGAGGGAAATTGTAACATTACCGGTAATTTTCCAGAAAGAGAAGTAGTTACATTATCGGTAATTAGTCGGAGAGGGAAGTTGTAACATTACCGGTAATTTTCCAGAAAGAGAAGTAGTAACATTATCGGTAATTAGCCGGAGAGGGAAGTTGTAACATTACCGGTAATTTTCCAGAAAGAGAAGTAGTTGCATTATCGTTAATTTGCAGGAAAAAGAAGTTGTAACATTACCAGGAATTTTCTGAAAAGAGAAGTAGTAACATTAACTGTAATTTGCGGAAAGAGACGTTGTAACATTACCAGTAATTTTCCAGAAGGAGAAGAAATTACATAACCAGTAATTTGCCAGAGAAAGAAGTAGTAACATTAACGGTAATTTTTGTTGGTAATAATTGATTTGTATTAAAGTTTTAGTTTGGAATAAATAATTTTGACTTAAACCCACGCCATCACGGGGAGAACATGCAAACTCCACACAGAAATGCCAACTGACCCAGCCGGGACTCGAACCAGCAACCTTCTTGCTGTGTGGTCACAGTAATAACCACTGAGCCATCGCATAAGCCATGTTAAAAATATATAGATATATCATTTATAAATCCTTTCCCAGAGATGTGCTGCAGCTGGCAGGGCATCCACTGCGTAAAACATGTGCTGGATAAGTTGGTGGTTCATTCCGCTGTGGCGACCTCAGATAAATAAAGGAAGCCAAGAAGAAAATGAATTTATAAACCCTTGTACTAAAAGCTGCATGCCATATAACCATTATACGACATCATAAATCTATAGACATGCAAATTCAATTCATCGTTATTTCTCTAGCGCTTTTACAATGTAGATTGTGTCAAAGCAGCTTCACATAGAAGATTATAGTGAATTGAAACTGTGTCGGTCCAGTTTTCAGAGTTTCAGTGTGGTTTAATTTTCACTGCTGACAGTCCAAACACTGAAGAGCAAATCCATCCATGTACAGCTCTACAAGTCCCAAACGAAGCAAGCCAGAGGCGACAAATGTGCTGCTAACTTCTTAAATGTAAAATGCATAAATCAAGTTTCCTTTCATGCACCAGATATGCTTAATAATACAGGAAATGCATCAGATTATGAGCGTAAAAACGGCTCGTAAACGTCTTTTCCATTTTTCTTTTTCTTTGTAACTTCATTTGATCGCCGTGTCAGAGAGCCGAATCTGTTTCGACAGCTCCGAGACGTTTAATTAAAGGTTAATTAACACCAGCTCAGAGGTGAGCAATGTACACTTGTAGGCTTCATGAACACAGAAAAGAAGAAGAGGAAGTGTGATCTCAGCAGGACGACCGGCTCAAACTAACGCACTGATAATGACATTTAGAACTCGGACAGACTCCATTACAGCTCAACACAGAGATCTGAATATGCGCAGTTACTTTTAAAGACTTCTTGAGCTTCAGAGTCTTGCCTTATTTCTAAAAGCCTTGTAAAATTAAAATAGATTTTTTTTTAAGTTAATCTTAAGGGTGTCTATAAGTTAGTGCGCTCTGAAGCGGTGTAAAACTATATGATCAGTAATTATTTTTATACTTCAGTTTCTCATCAAATCTTCTGACCAATAAAATTATCTCTAGTGTCTAACATGCCCCGCCCCCTTCTTCTCATTGGCTTTTCATTTGATGCGCTTGAGCTCCACCACTCGAAATACTATTGGCAGTTTTTTTAAAGGGGAGGGGCTAATATATTCCCCGCCCTCGCTCATGTTTCAGTTGAGATTACTCATTCATTCATTTTCAGCGGTATGAACCGCCAACTTATCCAGCACGTTTAACGCAGTGGATGCCCATCCAGCCGCAACCCATCTCTGGGAAACATTCACACACACTCATACACTACGGACAATTTAGCCTACCCAATTTACATGTAGCGCATGTCTTTGGACTATGTAGGAAACCTGAGCACCCGGAGTAAACCCACTTGAACACAGGGAGAACATGCAAACTCCACGCAGAAACCAGCGACCTTCTTGCTGTAAGGCGACAGCACTACCTACTGCGCCACTGCGTCGCCCAGTTGAGATTACTATGGGATCAAATTCCTGTCTAAAATATCGAGAACAGAAAAATAATAATAAGCGTAAATCAAATAAAATTGCCATCGCGTATAAAATTGTATTGCGCAAAAGCAAAAACTAAGTGCAGGATAAGAAACAATGAGGTCGCGTAAATTAAAAATGAAAATGCAATCTGACGAAATCACTTCTTCCACTCATATTTGAATGTTTTTTGTGCTTACGGTCTCTCCCCCCTCGCTCTCGTTCCCACATTCTGCACTTGCGTTTTACTAAAGATGTGATTCGAGTTTCATTTAAATAACCGGCTGGGTTCAGTGTCTTCATTGGTCTGCAAGTCGAGATTGACAGTTGCTCCTTCAGCCAACCAGACCTTGTTTGTTAGTCTGCATTTTGCTTTCATTTCTGCACGTTATAATTTAAGAGTTCACACTTAGCTGATGATTGATTATAAAGCTTGTTTGGCGTGCTGTCCTGGGAGAGAGCTCTAAGCTCATATGATCCTCGAGCCCGGGGCTCCCTCCCTTTTGCAAGGCGAGAGGGGAGTTTGAGCTCAGTTAGATGTGGAGAACTCCCCTGCTGTAGTAGCTCATGAACAGATAGTGATCGCTCTTAAGAGATGATTTGTAACTTAAGTTGCTGTTTTTGGACGGTTGGAGGAAACTGGGGAACCCGGGGGAAACCCACGTGGGCACGGGGAGAACGTTTAAACTCTGCACAGAAACGTCGACTGGCTTGGTAAGCACTAGAACCAATGACGTTCTTGCTGTGAGGCAACAGTGCTAACCACTGGGCCACCGTGCCACCCATCTAGGAAAGGAGGAGGAGTAGTGGTGGGAGGGGGGATTCTAAGATGGCTGTGATAGGGAACTGAGAGTATTTATAGTGGCTTAGGAATCGTCTGATTGGTCAATCATAAATTGAATAATGCGGGACCGGCCGCAAGCAATCATAAGCATGTAATCCTCTTCATAAATAAACTTCACTTCAAGAGTTGACACTTAGCTGATGATTGATTATAAAGCTTGTTTGACATGCTGTCCTGGGAGAGAGCCCTGAGCTCATAAGATCCTCGAGCCTGGTACTCCCTCCCGTTTGCAAGGCGAGAGGGGAGTTTGAGCTCAGGTAGGTCTCAAGAACTCCCCAAGATGCCCTAATAAGCTCGGGACAGCAGCCACATATTGAAGAATGAAGAACCCCCCCAGGCAATAAAGATCAAAGCCATAACCTGCTGCTGATTGGAAAGTGTTATACAGATGGTAACAGGAGAGGGTTTACAGGAGCAAAGATAGAACCACTGCAGAGTGTAAATGCTTTAGGTTAGAGAATGGTTCAGCTACTACTGAAGTGGTGTATTGGCAGCCGATGTTGCACGTGCTGTGTGTGTTCCCGTAGCAGTGCCGTGACCAATGGAAGTCAATAATGGGTGCAATGGAAGTCAATAATAGCAGGTAAATATGCTTCCGCTGAGGCGTTTAGACTGCTGTAGCAGTGCTGGGGAGTGTGTCAGTAGTGGTATGTTAAATAGAAGTGTATGTGAGCTCAGGCAGAGCATTACTGCAGTGGTGCAGAGGGGAAATGAAGCTCAGTGGAGCTTCTCTGCTGTTGCAGAGGTGCGGTGGAAGTCAATAATGGAAGGCAAGTACGCTTCCGCAGAGGCGTTTTACCTGCTGTGGCAGTGCCAGGGTGAGTGTGTCAGAAGTGAATGGCTAAATAGAGAAGTGTGTAAGACCAGGCAGAGCGTCATTGCTGTGGCAGTGGTGCAGAGGGAGAATAACGCCCCATTCACACGAGGCTTCACCATCAACGCTTCCGTCACAACGTCAGGCATTGCCGAACTGCATTGTGGATCCGTCGACGCTGCTTCAGAGACGTTGCTCGCTGCAGAAGTTGGGATTAGCTCAACTTTTCAAGCGCCGACGGAAGCGTCAGCCAATCAGATCGCTGTATGCAAATACACCAGCTGGACAGTGGCCTATTGCTGACTGAATTTCATTGGCTGACGCTGCTATGACGATCGCTTCAGCCCCAACTTCAGACACGCCTTCAGTCAAGCGTTGACGCTGAAGCCCCGTGTGAATGGGGTGTAAGGCTCGGTGGAGCGTCTCTGCTGCTGCAAAGTGGCAGCAGTGGAGCAGTCAGTATTGAAGTGTTATGAGTGCTCCCGCAGGAATGTTAGATACTGTCAGTAGTGATATGTAGAGATGAAACGGAATAAGAACTCAACTAGAGTTGCTTTTGTCATTGCAGTTGCAGTGGTGCCATGGGTGAGTGTAGCTCGCTGGAGCGTCTCTGCTGCTGCAGAGGTTCAGTGGTGGTCGGTATTGGAGAGCTATGAGTAGGGCCACACAGAAACTGCGGACATTTTTGTCTATTTCTGCACAGGATTTTGATAAAAATCTGCAGATTCATGCGGAATGATTTTAAGAGTATTATTATTAAAACCCTAATATATAAATTTAATTATGGGATATTTAATAATTACAATGCAAATCCAGTTAGATCCACTTTATTTGGTAAACAAAGCAAGTCTCTCATGTAATATGTCTACTAAAAGACACAAAATATTACTGTACAAACTGCATTGTGCATAAATCGTACAAATATTTTCATATTAGGCAATAATATTACTGTAATTAATTTAAATATGAACTAATATAGATTTACACAAGTAAATAAACAGAATCAATGGAAAAAACACTAAAACTCTGCGGAATTCTGCGCACGCAGATTTTGCAAATGCTCATAAAAAAAGCAGTTGATGGAAACGCCATGATGCGCATGAATTTTGAAATTGCGCATAAAAAACCGTATGCGCCTAACTGGGTAGGATAAACTTTTTATTCGATAAGATGCACATAAACTGAGATGGAAACACTTTTACCGCACAAACTCCAGCATGCGCATTAAAAAAGGTCATGAGATTTTGTTAAAAGAGATCATGTGATGCTTAAAATGTGTGCGAATGGACAAAACGTCAGGCTGAGCACATTATAAAACATCTGAAATGTTGTTTTGGTCATTATAAAACGCCTTACCGTTTCAGTATTAGTGTTATTATATTATTAATGACCTCCAGAATCAAGAGCGCCTGTGCTCCACGTCTGATACCTTCAAACGCCACTGCGCGCTCACTGCAGGTCAGGATTGTCTTCTGAGGCGCATTCATTTAGAAAAGATTGATGCAGCTTCTCCTACTGCAGCAAATGCAGTTTTTACTGTTGATATTTGGCGCCAGTTTATCAGGAAGTGACGATTTTGTTCGCTTTGACTCGTTGGATGGAAACGATGCTTCATTCGCACAACTTTTATGCAATAATCGAGTTTTGTGCATTTTTGGATGGAAACATAGTTACTGTTGTGGCAGTGGTGCAATGGGTGAGTGTAGCTCAGTAGAGCGTCTATGGTGTCGTTCCTGGTTAAATGATGCTA